>NW_024465561.1:9460000-9505000 GCF_017591425.1 Ochotona curzoniae | reverse complement strand
TAGATGATTTAAAAAAAGTGATGAAAAATTTTGAATCCAGAATTGAATTCACAGAAGATTTACGGAAAATGAGTGATGTGAGTATTTGGTTTTAATCTTATTTATATATATATAATAAATACATATATATATATAGTTTTTTTAGAAAGAAATTTTTAAAACTTTTTGCATTGAAAATAACTCACAGCTCAATAGTGTTTTAGATGTTTTCAGACATCTTGTATAATTGCTTTCATTGAAATTATGTTGGATGTTTGAATTGCTAATTTTTTTTGTTTAAAAAATTAGGCTGCAGGAGATATTGTTGATATAAGAGAAGAAATTAAAACTGACTTTGAATTTAAAGGTAAGTAGCAAGGTTGTGGTATGTATAGTTGTTTTATTCATAGTTATTGAGGTAGTTGGGATCTTTTGTGAGATATTTAGGATTTATAATATGTTACGTTTAATTCACAGGACATAAATATTTGTCCTGGTTGTCCATTAAGTTAAAATTTGGAAACGCGATCCCTGATTGATGTTTTTATACATGGCGTCATTGTTTCAAAGTTCTGTATTTGTGCAGATATCTGAAGCTCAGAAGACAAATGTTCTAGGTGTGGATTTCCTTCCTAATTTGATGTTTTGCATTGGTCAAGTCATAAGTTCTCTTAGTTTTTCTACTAGCTTTAGGATCCGAGTTTAAGGAAGTGAAGATGAGTGTGATCATTTGTTTCTACCTGTTTACTCTGTGGTGCTTGCCATGGCTTTCTGAGCGTAGGTGTGTACAGGCTTATCCAGTGGCCTTCCTTTGCCAGGGATGGGTGATGATTTTCGGTTCATATCCGTAGAGGCAATACACATCAGTTGTAAAATGATAGAGTAGTGATATGTTAAAAAGTATCAAAGAAATGGTTTATAATTGGTGTGGTACAAAACTTGCTTTAAAATTTATTTCAGTCTGGAAAGTTCACAGTTTGGTCATTAACTCTGAGGAGAACTCATTGACTGAAAGTAGAGATACTTTTAGAAGCCGTATTCTCGTGGTAGGGCTGGTCCTGAGTGGCATCCCAGGTCACAGGAAGTGGTTTCAGAAGGTGAGTCAGGGAGACAAGTTAGGGTTTTTGTTTCGACCAGTGAAAAATGATGGATGCTAGAGGTCTGAAACAGAAATGATGAATTTTTTGTCAGTAACACACAGAGTAAAGCCGTGGAATACAGTTTTGACATTTTCAGATTTAAAAAAACAGTGTTGTAAATTTGAGTATATGGAGATATGGTGGTACCATATCTTTTCAGATAACATTTTAGACTTTTTCTCATTACTTTCTTCAAATATTTAGTTTGCTTTTTTTAAGAAAAAAAAATCTTTTTTAAAAAATGAAAATGAAAAGTAGGCAGGCTTGACCACAGATTTGTTTTGCCTCCTGCCCTCTCATGAAAATTACAAATAAAAAGTAGCCATGTTCATGTGAGTAATTACCCTGTCTCTTCCTGGGGTATTCATTCCTGGCAGTCCCTGAAGTGTTGGCAGGTGTCCTGTGATAGAGCTTTCTGAGTATTACTTTAGTAACTGCATTCTCTTGAGGAAGGATGGCTGTTGAGTATTACTTATCTTGCGTTTTTACACCGTAGCCAGGGTGCTTTCGTTTCTGCTTACATATATTTGCAGCTTTAGGATAGCTTGTTACAGTTTTTCCTGTACTTGCACATTTTCTCTGGCTGTTCTGATTGTGATTCAGCAGAGCTGGGGAGACCCTGCCCCGCTGGCCTGCTGAAACTCCCCAGGGAGACCAGTGCGTTAGGCCACGGGCCACAGCAGAGGCACTCATCACGGGAGTTCTTCTGTTTGTGACTGGAAACCATTCCCTCTCCATCTTCTCTTTCTCTCTCTCTTTTTTAAATAGGGAAACATCGAATTGCTCATAAGCCTCATTCCAAACCAAAAACTTCCGATATTTTTGAAGCAGATTTTGCAAGTGAGGTAAAATCCAAGGATTTGCTTGCTGATAAGGAATTGTGGGCTCGACTCGAAGAACTGGAGAGACAAGAAGAATTGCTGGGTGAACTTGATAGGTACCTAATGACAAATTATCTTGCCCAGAGAATTTGTTTCTGTACACGTTTCCTCATTAATCTTTTTCCTCATTAATAAAATAATATGTGCTCATTGAAGGAAATGCAAAAGAGCATAATGTATTAAATTATCAATAATCCTTTCACCCCAAGATAAATATTAATTCTCTAGAGTATTTTCTTTGATGGCAGCATTTATACATTTCCATGCCCTGTGCATGTACATAAATACTTAAAATGAACCTGCGTTTTTTCTGAGATTTCAGCCACATTTTACATAAGTAATTATTTCAGATAGTTGACTTTTAATAATTATTGACACAAAGTACATTGAGGTTCAACGGAAGTGTTTCTGCTCAGGAGAATGCTCAGTCTTTGAGTTGACAGAAAAGAAGAAGCCTGCTTTGAAGTTAGGTTTGATATTGTGAAATATTTATGCCTGTTTTCCTTTAGCAAACTTTTCTTCTTTCTGAGCAGGCTATTTATGTAACTACAGTAGGTATTTATATACTATAATAGGCAGTTACATGTATGAAATACATATTAGCATTGACTTAGAATTGTCAAAGTGCTAGATGAAGAGTGCCACTCCCGAAGTCCCTGTATTATTGTGCTTAACTGAGGTACCACGTACAGTCATTAGCTCCTGTGCAAAGTAGGATATGAAATGTACAGAAGGCTTTGTTTTTTTCCTGCCATTGTACTTATTGGTTCTTAAGGTATTTCACTTACTATTAACCAGTGCTACTTCATTTATTCCATTTTTTAAAGACTAGTTTTAGATGTTGTGATTTTCTAGAACCTGTATTTGCTTTATATTATTTCAGTTCGATTGCACTTTTGATTCTGTTATTTTTGTAACCTCTTTAAATCTTTTGCATAATGAAGCATGATACACATGCATTCATGTGAATAAATACAACTATTTTCCTGTATGTATGTACAAATCATATTTTTAAAAATTGATAGTGCAAGTTTATAAATTGCTTTGAATATGGAAGTAGATAATAATGTATTATAGTCCTATCTTTAATTTCTATGGAGATTAATTTATATAGAAATGTTTAGACAGACATTATGTATTATATGAAAATACATTTTCTCTGAGTTTCTTACAAAATTCTTATTGTAATGTTGATATTATATATACTAACCTGCCAGTACTTGTTGTAGAAATTAAATGTTTTTCATCTTCTATATTCTATTTGAAAACTTCAGTATACAGAAGTGTAATGGGAACTGAAATTTTTGTTACTTTAAAGCAAGTTTTTCTTTTATAACCTAAAGTTCTAGTTTAAAACATGACCTTATTTAAAATTTAAATTTCTGTCTATTAAATAAACTGAGAATTAGAATATGTACAATTCTTGTATACTTTCTGATCTTCTTACTTTTCTCTTTTACATTACTAGTAAGCCTGATCCTGTGATTGCAGATGGAGAAGATAGAGTATCTTCTGAAGAGGAAAAGGAAGACCAAAAGACAGATACGAGTTTGACGCGTCCAGGAGTAGACTCTCTTACTCCCAGAGCTTGTCAGCCAAATAGGGCAAGTGCAGAGCTATTGGATGGGCAGAGGCATAGTCAATTGAACTGTTCAGTGAATGGTTCCGTCTCTTACCACAATAATGAAGATGATGATGACGAAAATGGTGATGACAGTGACGATGAAAATGACCATGATATTGTAGGATTTGGAGATAATTCCATACCAACAATATATTTTTCTCATACTGTGGAACCTAAGAGGGTCTGTATACCTTTACACTTTTACTAATTTTGCATGTAATTTGAACATTAAACATTTGTGATGTTTTTTTTGAAAGAACATATTAACAATGATTAGTTAATATTGCCTGGTTATGTCAAATGTGATCATTTCTTTGGCCTGCTTTGATTGATGTGTTTTAAAATAAAAACAAAGGAATATATAGCAAGTTAGCTGGTTTGGGTCCATTGTTCTCTGAAGCCACAGTTGAATTAGAGTTGTTGGAATGAACTCCGCATTGAATGGCAATTATGGCAGCTCCACCTGTCCTTCATGTAGAAAATTGTGTTTAAGAATGCTGGAGTTAGTGATTCGATGCACGCTGTGGTATGGTTGGTAAGTGACTGCTTTGTTAAACTTTTCATTATACCAGGTTGTTGTTTTCTGTGTGGGCATAAAATGAATAGGCACATCATGAGCAAAGAGGAAAAATTTAGGAAGAAGTAAAATTAGTTCCTTTTCTGACAAATGTAAACATCTGTGGGTAGTCATGACTTTAGACGGGGGGGATGACTGTAGAGCTCTTGGGATACGAGTTTTCAAGCTTTCTCTCAGTGTCAGAATCCTTTGTTTCTTCCATATTTATTGTAGCATTGCAATACTTAAAGTAGATCCAAGGGGGTTGGCTCTGGTTGAAGCTGCTCTCCCACCCCCAAGCTCCGGATCCATATACTACAGAGCTGCCAGAATTTGTCCTCCCTTGATACAGCAAAGAGCCCTCTTCCTTCAGTTCAGAGCTCCTCCCCTGCCCGGTGTACCAGCCTGCATCTGAGTTCAGGGTCTCTGTCTTAGGTATCTGTGATTAGTATTTAATGAGACATGCTTTAAACATCTGTGATGTATCTTCAGTTCCTTAAGTTATCCCTGCTTTAATATAAAGTGAGATAACTGTATGCATTAAAATACTTGAATAGCTCAAAATAAAGGGATCATTGGAATTCCTTGCAGAAAGTTGGCTGAGATGATTAGCTAAAAAAAATTTGTTTTTTTCCCGAAGCTTTATTTTTTATAATTGTTTGCTACTTTCCTTTAGAAGAAAGAAATAGATAATATTTGGAAGAATGTTATTGGGAAAGGCAGTCACTGACATGGAAGGTGTCTCGTAAGTGCTGAGACGGACAGAAAGACATGTCAACTCCTAACAGCTAAATTTCATTCTTTAGTCTTCCAATTTCTAAAATAAGAAGTGTTTAAACATCTCTAAATAGTTGATCATTATCTGTTACTGCTTTCATGACTTCATTTACTTTCAATTATGTATACTTTGTTACTTATAAATATACAAACGATTGGTCCACTATATATACTTTGTATATATTATTTTATACTTTATTGACTTATATACTTATGCATAAACATTTTATGTTACATTCTATAAGTGTAACATAATGTATATGTATTTTAAATCGGCCACAGCTTTAGCATTATATGTGCTATATACTGTTACAGTCTTACTGAATGTTTCTTGTGTTTTGAAATGATTTAAACCAAAAATGTCTATGAAAGTAGTGATATGAAACTTATCCTTAATCCAGCATTTAGTTTAAATATGTTTTTTTTTTTAAAGATTTATTTTTATTATTTTTTCATTGGAAAGGTGGATATACAGAGAGGAGAGACAGAGAGGAAGATCTTCCGTCCGATGATTCACTCCCCAAGTGAGCGCAACAGTCCGATACTATGCCAATCCGAAGCCAGGAGCCTCTTCCGGGTCTCCCACGTGGGTGCAGGTTCCCAAAGCTTTGGGCTGTCCTTGACTGCTTTCCCAGGCCACAGGCAGGGAGCTGGAAGGGAAGTGGGGCTGCCGGGATTAGAACCGGCGCCCATATGGGATCCCGGGCGTGCAAGGCGAGGACCTTTAACCACTTGCGCCACCGCGCCAGGCCCAGTTTAAATATGTTTTGCTTTCTATACAATGACTCTGAACTAGAATTTAAAAATTATATAATTTGGGCCCGGCGTGATGGTGCAGTGGTTAAGGTCCTTGCCTTGCACGCCCGGGATCCCATATGGGCGCCGGTTCTAATCCCGGCAGCCCCGCTTCCCTTCCAGCTCCCTGCCTGTGGCCTGGGAAAGCAGTTGAGGACGGCCCAAAGCTTTGGGAACCTGCACCCGCGTGGGGGACCTGGAAGAGGCTCCTGGCTTTGGATTGGCATAGCATCAGACGTTGCAGCTCACTTGGGGAGTGAATCATCGGACGGAAGATCTTCCTCTCTGTCTCTCCTCTCTGTATATCCACCTTTCCAATAAAAATAAAATAAATCTTTAATAAAATTATATAATTTAAGAAGGTATAATTTAATGACATAGAAACATGATATAGTAAGGGCTTAAAGAATTGTTTGTTTTTATTGGAAAGGCAGATATACCGAGAGGAGGAGAGACAGAGAGGAAGATCTTCTGTCCTCTGATTCACTCCATAAGTAGCCACAATGTCTAGAGCTTAGCCAGTCTGAATCCAGGAGCCCAGAGCTTCTTCTGGGTTTCCCATGCAGGTGCAGGAAGCCAAGGCTGTCCTTGACTGCTTTCCCAGGCCACAAGCAGGGAGCTGGATGAGAAGTGGGGCTGCCAGGATTAGAACCAACACTCATATGGGATCCTGTCACGTTCAAGGCAAAGAGTTTAGCCCCTAGACCATCATGCCAGGCCCAGTAAGGGCATTTTAATCCTACCTGATCATGTATGTCATTTCTGTGTCAGATAATTTTAGCTGTCTCTCTCTCTCTCTCTTTTTTTTTTTTCAATTAAAGAATTTGTTTTCGTTTGGCCTTAATTTATCAGACAATTCTTAATTTTTGATATGAAATTTTTAGGTCCGAATAAATACTGGAAAAAATACCACTTTAAAATTCAGTGAAAGAAAAGAAGAAGCCAAGCGTAAGAGAAAAAACAGCTCTGGCAGTGGGCATTGCTGCCACGACCTGCCCCCCATCAGGACACCCGCGGACATTTACAGGTGAGTGGCACCCGCTGACGGCTGTCGTGGCTCAACCATGGACAGGAAGAAGCTGGACCATATGCCTGAGATAGTCTGATGTCTTTAGCTTAGTGTTTGAGAGGTTGGCCACCAAAACCTCGGATTCCAAAGCGGTTGGGCTGTTGCACGGTTTTGTCTTCTTTCTCCCACATTGACAGATCTTTTGAAACATTTCCAATAGATATGCATAATCTTGTATTTTTTTTTAAGATTCATTCATTTTTATTAGAAAGTCATATATATAGAGAGAGGAAGATCTGTCCTCTGATTCACCCCCCAAGTGGCTGTAACAGCTGGAGCTGAGCTGATCCGAAGCCAGGAGTCTGGAGCCTCTTCTAGGTCTCCCACGCGGATGCAGGGTCCCAAGGCCTTGGGTCGTCTTCCACTGCTTTCCCAAGCCACAGGCAGGGAGCTGGATGGGAAGCATGACTGCCAGGATATGAACTGGTACCCATGTGGGATCCTGGCGCATTCAAGGCAAGGACTTCAGCCAATAGGCTACCGTGCCTGGCCCCTTATACTCTTGTATCTTAACTTCAGCAGTGCAGGTTTGTGTTTCCATGGGTCAGGATGGTACTTCTCCAGCACAGCTTTAATACGCTCGGCAGGTAGCTTGCCTTCCCACAGCAGGAATTAATTATTCTGTTTCAGCTTTTCATTGTACTGTTGAGAAAACTATCATTTGAAAATACTATTTTTATGACACATATTTATAAAATAGAGAAATTGTCTTACAAATGGGTTTAAAAGTATGGAATCTTGGCAAATCAAAACATTTTCACATATATCTGTATCTATATAGTACATATATGTGGTGCTGTATTTTCTTATATCAAACTCTTGTCTTTCAAAATAAGAGAAAACGTGTTACTTGAGGGGTCAGTGTTGTTGCAAATGTGAAATTTTTTGGATAGCAATCTTTAGTAAAAATTTTAAGATAACTTTCTAGAAAGAAGTCAAGAAATCTTTGTACAATTATTCAGAGTTTTATGCAAAACCTGAAATAGGGGTGTGCTTTGGCACCGTCCTAGGGTCTTCGTTGATGTTGTGAATGGTGAATACGTGCCTCGTAAATCAATCCTGAAGTCCCGGAGCCGAGAGAACAGCGTGTGCAGTGACACGAGCGAGAGCAGCGCGGCTGAACCGGAGGAGAGGCGCGGGGCTGTGCGGAGTGTGAGCTGGGAAGACGCCGCGTGCAGCGGTGCTGGTGAGAGCGCTGTGGGGGAAGAGCCACAGGAGAATCTCAAGTGTTTGCCCTCCTCAGGGACACTGGAGGTGTGTGTGTGTTCAACTCTTCTTTCATATAATATTTTTGACCAGTTTTTGCCATTGAATCTTAAAAGTCATAGGATCTAATTCTTGATTTGTACTTTTTTGATAGTTAATACAAATAGTTCATGATCTTCAACAAGCATGATGTATTATCCATCTTAAAGGTCTATTTTTGTGAAAAAAAGGTTTTTTTTTTTTTTAAATATCTTACTTATATGTGTCATTTTTTGGCTCTAATCTCATGTAAGAGCTCAGGTACATTACCAGGAGACCTGATTATGGTTGTTTTGTGTTATTAAATAGTGTAGTCTCTTGTACAAGCCTTCATGGAGCTAAAAACAAACAAATGAAGAGCAGAGAATTACCTAACAACCTTCTGTGTTTTGGCCTTGGACAGTGAAATGTAATTCTTGGGGGTTGATGGAATATTTTTTATGATAATGAAAGGTATAGATCCTTTCTCAGAAAAATTAGTGCATGTTCATACTTTTTTTAAAAAGAATTATTTTGTTTAATTTGAAAGGCAGAGTTATAGAAAGAAGCATGGAGAGGAAGAGAGAGAAAATTCCTCCGTCCGCTTGTTCACTCCCCAAATGCCCACAGCAGTGTAGCTGGGCCGATCCGATGCCAGGAACCGGAGCTGCTTCCTGCCACATTCTTCCATCGCATGTCACAGCTTTGTAGAGCTCATGGATAGTAAAGTGAAGTGATCCCAAACTCTCACTGTCCCTGAAACAGGACAATATTGTTTGTTTTATACCCAGACCTAGTATTTTGTATGTTTGTGTGTGTTTTGAATTATTAAAAAATATTAGGGGGCCTGTACTGTGGCCTAGTAGTCTAAGCTTCTGCCCACAGCACCGGCATCCCATATGGGCACTGGTTTCTGTCTCAGCTGCCTCACTTCTGATCCAGCTCCTTGCTTGTAGCCTGGGAAAGTCAGGGAGGATGGCGCAAGTCCTTAGGCCCCTTCACCCATGTGGGAGACCCGCAAGCAGCTTCCTGCGTCTGGTCAGCTCGTCTGTTGTAGCCATTTGGGGAAGAAACCAGAGGATGAAAGATCACTCTATCTCTCCTCTCTGTAAATCTAGCTTTCAAGTAAAAATAAAAAATCTTAAAAAAAAAAGTATTAAAAAGATTGAGAAGCTTATATCTGCATTGAGCCAATATATGTTTGTATGTACAACCAAGCACATATAAAAAAATATAGTTAGAGAGCAGTCTTTTGGCCTAGTGAGTAAATCACTGGTTGAGATATCCACATTTCATTTTGGAGTGCTTAGGTTCAATCCCTGCCTTCAGCTCTGACTCCAGCCAGCTTTCGGCTAATGCAAATTCTGGGATAGCGATGTTGGCTCAACTTACTGACTTGCAGCCACTCACATAGGAGACCTGAATTGAGTTCTGGCTCCTTGCTTCAGCCTGGGTCCAGCGTGGGTCTTGGACATTTGGGGGGTGAACCAGTAGGCAGGAATTCTGTGTGGGTCTTGGTGTCTCTCTCTCTCTCTCTTACGTTGAATTTACCAAATGGCACTGGATGCTAACTGGATATGGAGATCATTAATGTGTAAGGACCAGATATACAATTAGAGCCTTTCCCTTTCATATACCCAATACACAAAGATGTTAGGTGAGCTGAAAAATATGCTATTTAAATGATTTATTTATTTGAAAGGCAGAGGGACACATCTTCCATATACTGGTTCGCTCCCCAGTTCCAACAATAGTGTGGGGCAGAGCCAGGAACTCCAAGGCTGTCCCCCAAATGGATGACCATCATCACTGCTGTCTTGGGCACTTTAGCAGAGAACATGATGGGGAGGGAGTGTCGGGATAGAGCGTTACAGTCCAGTGCAGGATGGAGGTGTCACAAGCAGAGTCTTCATCTCCTGTGCCACAGTGCTGCCCAGGCTTGTTCAATAGCCTTTCCTACTATTAGTAAGTAAGCAGCAGGTGCAAACTTCTGTTAACAAGTAGTTGAAAACTGGGTGTGTGTAAGGACTTAAATATTGTGGAGTTTATTCTCAATTCAACCTTCCTAGCTTTGCATTTTGTCTTTGACTATTATTTAGTAGATGTTATAAATTTTTTAATGCCAAAATAAATAGTTCATGGTTATGCCAAAATATTTTCTCTCTCAAAGCACTTTTAATATAATAAAATGGCTGTATACTCATCGTGATAAAATAAGACTTTGTAAATTTGTTTTAGAAAATAAAAATGGCGGGCTAGACTCCAAAAATGCTGTGGGAGAGAGGTGCGACGTTTTTGTGTTTCCGTGGTGAGAGGTAGAATAGGATGGCTTTTCAAGCACAAATGGTGCATGACCTAAAGTAATTCTGAACACCTAAAATACAAAAGGAAGCAAAGATATATAAAGGCTTACATCGCTAATTTTAGTTGGTTCTTACATTCTTTCAGATATACGGGAAGAATTTCCAAATAAATACAAGGAATCTTTAGACAAAACCGTAACTCCTTGGTTTTTTCAATATACCTTTGTATACGAAGCTGTGTAAGGCTGTCTCCTGGGATTTGTGTGCCTTATTTTGTTCCTTGTAGATCATTCTTGTACAATTGACCAGATAGGTCCAGCACACACCCGCTTGGAATTAGAGTTGTTATTATTATTATTACTATTGTTATTATTTTGGTGGAACTTCTGATTTCCATCGTTGAAGTAATTCTATTACATGGTCATTCTAAGCACTTTGATTTTTCAGTTTCCACCAGTCTCTTAAATAAAACTGAGACAAGATGCAATAAAATATTCAAACAATTGCATAAATCTCTCCCTCGAAAGAAATGTCAGTCCTGGTGAGGCTAAGCCGTGGGCAGCGTGACCACCACAGGGTACCTCATCCATCATCGGGGTACAGAAGTCCGAGTTTTACACCCACACTTTTTATTATAATACATTATTGTACACAGTGTGAGCTGAGGCTCAATGTATGAGCTTAAGAACCTTCTGTTTATTCATTTTTTGTGTTTATGTAGTTAATGTATACATATTTTACATTTTGTTTTGCATATATACTGTTAAAATTACTTCTTTGGGATAATTAAATATTTTAATGATGTCTTTGAAAAAATCAGTATTTTGGTGTTATGCTGATAACTGTCTAAAAATGTTGGGACTTGGCTTTTTTGATGAAGAAAATATGTAATTGATGAATTGAGGCTAAAGATTTTGTGTGTCTTATTTTTTTATTACTCTAGTATGAATTCTATCTTCTAGGCTTTTTCTGGAACTGTAATAGAGAAAGAGTTTTTCTCATCTTCGTCAAGCCCGCACCAAGCCATTGCTCAGCCTGCCCTCCCCACCATCCCAGAACGCAAAGAAGTTGTGTCAGATGTACCAGAAGAGACTGTGAAGAGAGTCTCCAAGTTCAAAGCCGCCAGATTGCAACAGAAGAACTAGGCCTGTCTAGAATAATGCGAATCTAAATCCTAAACCCTTGTCGTGTGTTTTTGAGTATATATAGCAAAATGTCATATATTTGGAAAAAGGCATTCTGAGTTAGGTTGGCAGCAAGTTCTTTATCATTTGTTAGTGGTATTAAAAATATCTAAAAGTAAATGTTTGACTGCTTTAATATTCAGCTTGTTTTGTTCATCCTCTCAGTACTGTCAACACTTTTGTCTGAGAATGCCTTATGATGCAGTGGCAGCGTTTCGACTTATTTTTTGAAGAATATTGTTCCTTGTTTTTGTCTTTCTAACTAAATACAGGCAGTTTTGTACCAGCTGTGATGTTGTGCATACCATATGGACCATTTTAAAGAAACTTTCAAAATTTCAAGTGAATTCAACAGCCACTACTTGCTTTCACATGTTAAAGGCACTTTAAACAAATCTGCTTCTTTTGTAGGTTTTGAGCTAGGTGGCTGTTTTAAAATCCTTTCCCCTTTGAATATACTACTGTAATCATGAAGGCGAAAGGTTACATGTACTCTATGGCAAAGTTTCTTTGGAAAAATTGTATTTTGTAAAAAAAAAAAGTTTTTCAAGTAAAAATTTCTATAAAACCTGTTCGCTAAATTTTGTGAACTTTATGATTTAGAATTTAGTATAAAAATATCTGTTATCAATATATGTGTCCCGTGTATCCCACCATAGGCCCTTGAGTTCTTACAGGTCCATACACCATTCTTGATTAGTGAGTGCATCTTTCACTGGGATTATCTTTTGAGGGAGGAAAGGTTGTCTTACCTTCCCAGCGGTTTCATTCTTTAAAGCTACTTTCTTAACAGTAAATCACTGAAATAAACATTTTGTTTTAACAAAATGCCCACGAAATAAAGAGAATTTATGCTATCACTGAAAGTTACACTGTGTTAATCATTAGCTTGATGCATGCAGAAATGTAGCTTTTTGAAAAAAGCATTCTGCGGTAGTCCTAAAAAAAAGGCATCCTTGCCAGTCCGTCCTCTATTCATGGCTAACTCTCTAAGGGTCACTGATAGCCCCTTTAATGAATTCTTGCTTAAACAAAGTGAAATTATGTCCTAGAAAAGTAGAAGCTGTTTGTAACCAGAACACAACTATAAAGGTTTTATGAAGGTAAGGAAGTGAATTAGAATCTGCAGTAGTTAATGGAAGAATCAGAACAGAGAACTAATTTTGAAAGATTACCTAAGAATATGGATTTACTCTTTTGTAAACTGATTTACTGGATGTGTAGTTCAAAACTGGTTTTCTTTCAGTCCATCCAGCACTGCTCAACCAACCCAAACTACACCAAGAGTAAAGTCACACCAGAAGCTCCCGCTGCTGTCCCACTGAGCCGGCCATGCTAGATTTTTTTCACCCAGAAACAAACTTTATTAGAGGACTGTTGTGTGGGTTTGTGGTTTTTTTTTTTGCATATGTGTAATTTTAAGAGTGCGGTTATTAAATCTTTTTTCATGTTTCTGAGCTTCATTTTGAGCCTGCTTTCCTCAGGTTAATCTTTCCCTGTAGTAAAAGATGGTAGTAGAAGCAAAGAAAAAGTATTTGACATTTTTTTTTAAGATTTGTTTATTTATTGGGAAGGCAGATATACAGAGAGGAGGAGAGACAGAGAGGAAGATCTTCTGTCCTCTCATTCACTCCCCAAGTAGCCACAATGGCTGGAGGGAGCCAGTCCGAAGCCAAGAGCCCAGAGCCACTTCTAGGTCTTCCATGCGGCTGCAGGGTCCCAAGGCCTTGGGCTGTCCTTGACTGCTTTCCCAGGCCACAAGCAGGGAGCTGGATGGGAAGTGGAGCTGCTGGGATTAGAACCGGCGCCCATATGGGATCCTGACACGTTGAAGGCGAGGACTTTACCCGTTAGGCTATCGTGCTGAACCCTGACATTTTCTGTGTTCTAATGAAGAAGTGAAATAGCATTGCCTCAATTCGTACTTTCTGCTTTACATTGTAACTTGAAATCATCCTTTTTTTAAAATCCTAGTTTATTTGGGTAAAATGAATCTTCGAAGTTTTTTTTTTTTTAATTTAGTTATTTTTATTGGAAAAAAGTCAGATCTATAATAGAGAGAAGGAGATACAGAGAGGAAGATCTTCCACCTGCTGATTGACTCCCCAAATGGCTGCAAAGACTGGAGCTGAGCCGATCTGAAGCCAGGAGCCAAGAGCTTCTTCCAGGTCTCCCACACCGTTGCAGCTCCCAAGGGCCGTTCTCTACTGCTTTCCCAGGCTACAAGCAGGGAGGTGGAAGGCAAGTGGATCTGATGGGCCAGCAAACGGCAACCCCATAGGACCACGGCATACGCAAGGCAAGCACTTAGGCACACGGCTATCACGCTGGGCTCTTAAGTGCTCTTTTTCTTTCTTTCTTTTTAAAATTTTACTTATTTTTATTATTATTTTATGATATAATCCCATAGGCCCTGGGATTTCCCTTATCCCTCCCCAATGCCCTCCCCGCTCACTGAGTTCCCCTATATTATTACTATAGTACAGTTCTTCATAAACAGTCATGAACCCATCATTGCAGGAATGGACAATGGCAGAGAGTCTAGCATTGAATTGTCAAGATACAGTAAATAGTTTCAGTGGAAGTCCATCTTTGGAAGTAGAGATGCATACTGCATTGTATCCTCATATCTGAGTATGAGAGTCTTCATTATACAAATACTATACATCCCCTTATGAAAAGCCACAAAACAAAAGAAAAGGAAATACAGACAGGTACAATGCATGAAGCTAAACAACATTGCACTGGATATGATAGTCTCCATTACACAATTACTGTACATCCCCTTAAATGAAAAGCCACAAACCAAAATCACCAACAGGAAGAAAAACAGAAATTTAAAATACCATGAAGTTAAATAACATGCTACTGAATGACTAATGTGTCACTGAAGAAATGAAAAAGAAAATCAAGAACCATCTTGAAGAAAATGATGCTACTGCATGACCTATGAAGTGTTTTGAAGAGGTGAACCTAATAAAAATTAAAATACATGAGATACAGATTCCACTGGTTTTAGTTGTTGAGATATGTCTCCTGTAGGGAACAAATAGAATGGTTTTGTCTTTTTAATCCAGTCTACTAATCTATCACATTTGATAGGTGAGTTTAAGCCATTTACATTCAGGGTTAAAATGAATGGGTGGTAATTTGGTCCTGTCATTTTGCCAATTGCCATTTTTCATTGATTTAGTCTTCTGTTGTTATTTTACTGGGATGTTCTTTGCATTTACCTTTGATTTTGTGGGTGCTATTTCTTTTCTCTGTTAAGAGAACCTCTTTAAGTATCCTTTGTAGGGCAGGTTTGTAAGAGGCATATTCTTTAACTTTTCTTTATTGTGGAAGAATTTAATTTCATTTTCAAAGACAAAGAAAAACTTTGTTGAATATGTTATCCTGGGCCGACAATTTTTTGCTTTTAGAATCTGGAATATGTCTCCATTCTCTTCTGGTCTATACAGTTTCCTGTGAGAGGTCTGCTGTGAGCTTAATTGGCATTCCTTTATATGTCACTTCATTTTTTTCACGTGCACACATAAAGATCTTTTCCTTATGTTCGATTGAAGAGAGCTTGATTATTATGTATTGTGGTGAAGATCACTTTTGGCCAAGCCTGTTGTGAGTTCTGTGGCCCTCCTGGGTGTTGTCACCCAGTTTTTTCCCCAAATTAGGGAAGTTTTCCTTTATTATTTCATTAGGTACATTTTTAAGCCCCGCTTTTTTGGGGCATGCCTTCTAGAACTCCCATAACTCTTATATTAGGCCTTTTATAGTGTCTCTTATTTCTTGAATAAGAAATAGCTCAACCCAGCTCTTCTTCCAGCTCTTCTTCCAGCTTTTTGATTGTTCCCCCTGGTGACAGGAAATATCTTCCAATTCTGAAATTCTTTCTTCTGCTTCCTTCATTCTGTTTTGGAGACTCTCCACTGTACTTTTCATTTGCTCCACTGTATTCTTACTTTCTCATATATTGGCCTTGATTTGATTCATTTCCAGTGTGACATATTCCTTGAATTCCTTGAATGCCTATTTTATGTACTTCTTGTTGTTTTAAGAAATTTTAGAACAAGTGTTTTGAATTTTATATCCCCTGTTCTCTCGATGTCTTCCTCAGTGAACTCTGAGGTTAGCAAAGGCTTTTGCTCCTTTGCAGTGGAGTCTTCAGTAATATTCAGTGTGCTTCTGTGTCTTCTTTTGCTCTTGGTCATTGTTCTTCTAGTTATCAGATTCTTGTCCTTGGGGCAGGTTTCTAGGCCATGTCACCCACAGGTCTACACAGGGTTTGGTACACAGCTCTTTGTTTTCAGTCACTTGTGCCACTCCCTCCAGCAAGTTCCAGCAAGGTCTGGCTTCTTATGTAAGATTTCAACCATGGTCTCTGTAGCCCCAGCTCTCGGCTGACCAGTCTCCACCTCCTGTGATACTGTGCTGAGGCTGTACTATTGTATGTACTAACTTTCTTCACTTCCGGTTGGAGTAGGTCCCAGGATTTGGGAGATGCCAAGGGTCCTGTATAACTAGGTTGTTGTTAGTGCTGATCTTACCAGAACCTGTTGGGATGTTAGGTCTGAGGGCCATATGGACCTTATTTTTACCCCTATGATGCCAAAGTCAGCACTGTTTTTCTTGTAGGAGCAGTGCAACGCACTGAGCTCAGTGAATTTACTCCCAGTTCAGTGCATGCACAGCTCACTGTTATCCCTGTAATCTCAAATAGTGGGTTTTATTTTTATTTTCTTACGTGGTTTTTTTTTTTTTTATGACAGTTTCTCTATTGCAATAGTAAGTGCTTACAATTTCTGTTAGTCTGTGGAGATTGTTCTTTTAAAAAATGATTAAGTCAAAAAACTATGGAGAAGGAAAGAGATATCTTGCATCCACTGGTTCATGTCTCAGGTGGCCCCAGTACCCGGATAGTGGTCAGTCCAAGGCTAGGAGCCTAGGCTTCTACTTGGTCTCCCATGTGGATGGCGGGGGCTCAGGGAGCTGATCCATCCAGTGCTGCTTTCCAAGGCGCAATAGATTTGGAGATAGAGCATGCGCAACAGAGCCTATCCTAAAATCTTACCCTTCACAGGAAATACACTCCATTGTGTTTTTGGAACATAGATTATTCAGCCTCTTTATATGTGAACACTTTGTTTCTGCTGATTTGCCATTGCCCACTGTGATGCAAAGCATAACTGTCTGTACTTTTATATCATTGGAGATAGATTTTCAGGGTAGATCCCCAGAAATAAGATTGATGAGCCATCTGCACAGTTACTGTCTGATTTCTGTATAATTTAAGATTTATTTTTATTTGAAAGGCAGATTTACAGAGCGAAGAAGGGACAGATCTTCCATCTGCTGATTCACACCTCAAATGGAGCTGAGTGGATACAAAGCGGTGAGCCAGCAGCTTCCCCCAGGTCTCCCAAGTGGGTGCAGGGACCCTAAGGCTTAAACCGTGTTTCCAAAACCATAAGCAGGGAGCTGAATGTGAAGTTGGGCGGCGAAAGTCCTCACCCTGAATGTGCCAGAATCCCATATGGGCACCGGTTCTAATCCCTGCGGCCCTGCTTCCCGTTCAGCTCCCTGCTTGTGGCCTGGGAAAGCAGTTGAGGACGGCCAGAGGCCTTGGGACTCTGCACCTGCATGGAAGACCTGGAAGAGGTTCCTGAATCCTGGCTTCAGATCGGCGCAGCACCGGCCGTTGCAGTCACTTGGGGAGTGAATCATCAGATGGAAGATCTTTCTGTCTCTCCTCCTCTATGTATAGCTGGCTTTCCAATAAAAATAAATAAATCTTAAAAACTTTGTTATACTGAGAGCTTTTTTTTTTTAGCATTGATGCTGCTGTATTTAATTGATTTTATTTTAACGGTGATTTGAGGTTTTGAATCATGAAGGAGTATCAAATGCTGTACACTTACTGTTACATTTTGTTAAAAGTTGATGCTTTCTTGAAATTGTTCCTGCGTTTCCATCCATTGGAACATTTCAAATTTTTTTAAAAATGCCTAATCAGTGAATTCCTCAAGTACAACAGGTACATATGATTGCTGTATTTTGTTACTGAGTATATTTTATGTTTCCTAGTTGATCAAATGTCACTTAAAAGGATATCATTCAAGATCTAGCGTTTTTGCAGTTCCCCTAACCCTTGCATCACAAGGTGTGTTGTTTTTGAGCACTTAGTTGTGCCAGATATTTGCGCTTCAGATGACTTATCTCATTTGATGTTCAGAGTAACCCAGTGAGGTGGGTGCTGCTTCTGTCCTCCCTCTCTCCTTGTTTTAGAGATGGAGAAATTGTGAATCTGGTGGTGGTGTGGAGCAGGTAAAGCTGCCACCTGTGTTACAGCCAGCATGCCATGTGGATTCCCACTCCGTGTCCTGACTGCTGCATTTCCTCTCCAGCTCCCTGCTAATGGCCAGAAAAATGCAGCAGAGCAGGGCCCAAGTGTTTGGATCTCTGTTCTCCGTGTGGGAGACCTGGAAGAAACTCCTGGCTCCTGGTTTTGGCCTGACCCAGTAGCGAGTATTGCAGCCATCTGGCAAGTAAGCTAGAGGATTGAAGATTGATCTCTCTAACTCTGAAACGAATAAACAGATCAATCTTAGAAGAAGGAGATGTAGGAACAGAGATGATTCAACCCCTTAAACCACGGAGCTCTTTAGGGGACAAACCAACACATTTAGCACATTTTTCTGATACTATTACGAGATGAGAGTAATGTATGCAGTCTTGTTTGTAATTAGGTCACCTTTCCAATGATCTGAGTTTGAAATGCGTTTTGTTAAACTTCCTAAGAGAACTCATTTTGATTTGGTGGAATGGGGATGGGATTCCGCTGATGTCATTTGGCCATATGCGTAGAAGAAAACAATGCACAGATGGAGAATAGTAACAGGAGGGAGCGGATCAGTTTAACAGAAAAGCATGGGGAAACTCATTTAGGTGTTGTGTGCACGTGTGTTTAGAATCACCCGGTGGCCTCATAGTGCCCTCCTTCATCTCTACTGATAAGGCCTTTTCCCCTCAGGTGCTTTGTTTAACTAGCTAAATATTTTTCTAGTGTAGCAAGCTCCGTCTTCTGTGCTTGTGACTTTTTTTTTAAAGATTGTTTTTTAAAGATTTATTTTATTTTCATTACAAAGTCAGATATACAGAGAGGAGGAGAGACAGAGAGGATGATCTTCCCTCCGATGATTCACTCCCCAAGTGACTGCAACGGCCGGTGCTGCACCGATCTGAAGCCAGGATTCAGGAACCTCTTCCAGGTCTTCCACGCAGGGTGCAGGGTCCCAAGACTTTGGGTCATCCCTCGACTGCATCCCCAGGCCACAAGCAGGGAGCTGGATGGGAAGCAGGGCCGCAGGGATTAGAAGATGTAGGATTCTGGCATGTTCAAGGCAAGGACTCTAGCTGCTAGGCCACAGTGCCAGGCCCCCCAAAAAGATTTTTTTTTTTTGAAAGAAAAGCAAATGTGTCCATTGGCTCACTCCCAGTAGCTGCAGCAAGCAGTTCTGGGCGAGACCAGCTGAAAACCTAGGCCAGCATCTGAGCTGACTCACTGCTCTTCCTGGTGTGTCAGAGAGGAGCGTGATCCCAAGGAACAGGTTAACCTGTGCTGCAGGAAGCAGCAGTTTAACACACCACCACAACCACAGGCTGCTTTGGCCTATTTTTGTGAGTGCAAATACATTCCTAATGGCATGTTATTGTAACTGGTTTCTTTGTTTAAAAAGATTTATTTTTATCTTATTTGGGTATAATTTGCATAGCATCCATTTAGAAATATGCGTCTTTGAAGTTTTTAATAGGTTTTGAGCTGTACCGTTTTTCAGCACAGTGCAGTTGCAGAAGTTCTTTGATGTGGCACAAAGATCCCCTGTCCATCTGACTCTTAGTTCCCATTCTTATCCCTAAGCCCAGGTAACCATTAATTTACTTTTTCTCCATGTGGATTTCCACCTTCATACTATAGAACCTTATAATAAGTAAGGTTTTGCATCTGTCCTTAATCAGCGTAAGGTATTCTTAGGTTTGTGCCTTTTGTTACATGTGCCAGGTTTGTTGCCTTGAATGCACTTCATTTTATTCATTCATTCAAAGTTGATAGACTCCATGCTGAGTGTTTTGAGAATAGTGTTGCATGGACATTTGGATACAAGATCCTGTAAGTTTTTATTACTTTTGGGTAAATATCTGAAAATGGAATTGCTAAGTTGGATGGTGTTTAGGTTTTAACTTTTAAAGAAATTGCACCACTGTATGATTCTATTTTGCCACTAGCAGTTCTCCCACATCCTTCACAGCCTTGTTAATGTCTTTTTCTTATTCACTGTAGCCATTCTAGTGGCTTTGAGATAGCTCTGAGGCTTATTTTATTTTTAAAGATTTATTTATTAGAAATGCAGATCACATTTGCAGAGAGAAGGAGATATAGACAGATCTTCCATCTGCTGATTCACTCCCCAAATGGCTGCAAGCCAGAGCTGAGCCAGTCCGAAGCCAGGAGTCAGGTGCATCTTCTGAGCTTCCCAAGTGGATGCAGGGTCCCAGGGCTTTGGGCCATCTTCCCAGGCTACAGCAAGGAATTAGATGGGAGGTAGAGCAGCTGGGACATGAGCGTGCACCCATGTGGGATCCTGGCACTGGCAAGGTGAGGATTTAGCCAGTGAGTCATTGTGTCAGGGCCCATCTTTGTTTTGATTGACATTTTTCTTGTGACTAATGCTAAGATATTTTTTGTTTGTTTTTTAAATTTTTTATTGTTTTTTAACATTAAGATCTTTCCATGTGCTTTTTCCTGTGTATCTTGTAACTATGTAAGCAAAACTTTGGGTCAATTCTTAATTATTATCACTAGTTTTAGCAATTCTTTATATTCTAGTGCTTTATATATTTTTATTTATATCCTAGTGCTTTGTCAGATTTGTAGATATTTCCACACGTGTTTGGTTTTTCTCTAAGTTTACAAGTGTCTTGGAGCACAAAAGTCTTCAGTTTCAATGAAGCCTACTTGATCATTTTTCCCCCTTATGGATTATACTCTTGGTATCTCACACGAGAACTCTTTGTCGCAGCTCCAAGATAGACATTTTGAAGATTTAACACTTAGAATTATGGGTCTGACCCACTTTGAGTTAATTTTTATACACAGCGTGAGACAGGGATCTAAACTTTTTGTAGAGACATTTTGGTACTTCATTGTGCCAGAACTGTTTGTTGAACATTCTTGTAATGAAATATTGTGGCCTCTTTTTGGAAATACCTTTTCTTTCATAAGGCTGTTTCTTTGAATATTCTGAATTGGTTCACCTATCATTATGTCAATTATGTCATTATATTTGATTACTCTGGCTTACAGCAAGCTTTACAAAAGGAAACTGCTAAGTCCTCCAACTTAACCCTCTTTCAAAATAGTTTTGGGGAGTATCAGTTCTTTCTAATAGGATGCTTGAAAAAGTTAATGGAAAGGTGGACTTGAAAGATAGTGCACATTTCCCACGAACTGTTTGAGGATTCATCGTAATTTCCAGGTAAATTGTAGAATCAGCTTTATTCCACTTAAAAAAATGCCTCTTGGAAGTTGGGTGGAGTGTATTGCTCGAGTCGCTGCTTGGGACACACACCATTTCAAGCATCTAGTGTGAATTTTGGGTGCTCTGCTTGTGATCCGTCCTCCTGTTAATGTGCACCCCAAGTTGCAGGTGATGGCCCAAGGACTCGGGGCCCTGCTGTCCACAGGGAACAGCTGGATTTAATTCCCACTTCCTGACTTGTGCTTGAATGTTGAGATATTTGGGTTTATACTGATCACTGATGTTGGTGTTTTATCCTTATAATGTCTTTGTGTGCCTTCTGCATAAGAACAATGTCAAATGTTAACCTCATGTAGTTGAGATGTAGGAAGTGTTCCTTTGCAGCTAGATGAGTTTATCAATGATTGATGCTATTTTTTTCTTTAAATGTCCGAAAGATTTACTAGTAAACTAAATGATTTTTTATTTGGGCGGAGGGGGGGAGATATTTTCAATTTCTATCAGCTCCTCGTATCACTCTATTTAGATTTTGTATTTCTTCTTAAGCCTATTTATTAATATGATTCTAGGAATTTTTCATTTCATGAAGTTGCCGCATTTGTCATCTTAAAAGTTCTTCATGATATTCCCATATATTCCATTTAATTTCTGTAGAATTAGTAGTAGTTATGTATACCTTTTTTTTAAAAAAAATTAGCATAGCTAAAATTTTGTTAATGGTCTTTCAGAGCAGCTTTTGATTGTTGATCTTCTTTTCCATTTCATCGATTTTTATTATTGAAAAAACTGTATTCTCTCATCATTTCTCTTGCTTTGGTCTTAGATTAGTTTTTTATAGTTGCCTTTTTCATTTTGCCAAGGTGTTACCTACTTTGACATTCGAAGATATAAATTATCCTGTAATCACTGCTTTGGCTGCATCCTTTAGTTAAAAAACACTCTGTAATTTCTCTTGATGTCCTCTGTGATCCATGTTTATATAAACTGCTTTGTTTAATTTCTGAATATTAGTGATTTCCCACATTTCTGGTTCCTGCTTTAATTATGATGTGTTTGGAGGACAAACCTGGCTTGCCTTTGGTTGTTTAGAATGTGGTTCGTTTTTTCTGAGCAGCATTTATCCTCTGCTGTGTTATTCAACGGACTATGCGTTCTGTTGGTTTTGAGTTATCCTATAAATGTCCTGTCAAGTTCACCAACACCTGCCGTCATTTGTATTCCTGCTGATTGTTGTCAAATTTTCCTCCCATTATTAGGGCTGGTTATAAGCCTTTAAACTTGAATTTTCATATCTTTGATAATTCTTAATTCTAATATAGTTGGAAAATTCTATCAGGTACACATATGTCTTTATTATATTTCCTTCATTGAGACTGTCATTATTAAAATTCCTTTTTCTCTGGTTACAGTTTAGACTTTCTTGTTGTAAGCGCCCTCAGCCTTTATTTCCTGATACAGCAATATTTTTTCCAGAATTCACTGACCATTTTACATTTTCTGTTTCATATTAAAATCTTTTACCTGAATTTTTCCTCCATAACTGATCTTGTCATTTGATCATTTAAACATAGCTTCATTTTGCTTTAAATTCTATATGAAACCTTAAAGTTTGGATTTACTTGCTTTAGAATACCAACTTAAATACTTCAGATACTGAAGTTCTTTCATGCATACTCTCCTGACACATTGCTTTCTTCCTCCTGGCAGCTGTAATTTTGACTTTATTTACCATTTAATCCATGCCTTTTGTATCAACAGTAAATACAGTTGTGCCCATAGAGGGTTATGTGGCTTTGTCTTACAGATTTACTGAATATACTGAAAAGGAAATTTTTAAAGGTTATTACTAGGTTTTTGAGATTTATTCATATTGATTCACATTGACTATAAATTTATTTTAGAAAGTTTGTTAATTTGGTGTTATGATTTTCAGATTTATACATATTGACTCATGTAGCACTTTTAATTGGCTAAATCAGTATAGCCACACCATAATTTAATATTATAAAGTAATATGGCAGTGGAAATCTTGTAATAGTTTCCTTTTACAGAGGTGCTAGAAATGTCTGCATTATATATCCAGAAAAAAAGATTTATTTTAAGTAGATAATCATTTATGCACAGTAACTCTTTCTTTTAAAATTATTATTATCATGTTATCATTTTATGCTACAGATCCATAGGCCCTGGGATTTTCCCAACTCCCTCCCCTTATCCCCACCCTCTCTTCAGCCCCCTGGGTTCTCCCATATCATTACAGCAGCATAGATCCTCATAGACAGTCTTAGGTCCGTCATTGCAGGCATGGACACTGACAGTCCAGCATCCTGTTGTCCAGACACATCCAACAGCTTCCCTGGGAATCAGTCCTCAATCCACAGATCGAGATGCACACTGCACCTCGCATCTGGACACGCCAGTTTCCACTAAAGTCACTATAAATCCCCAAAGTGAAAGCCACAACAAAATCAACAACAGAAAGAAAACAGAAACTTAAATGCCAAAAAGTTAAACATCGCACTGGATATGATGGTCCTATTACACAGTTACTATACATCCCCTTAAATGAAAAGCCACAAACCAAAATCACCAACAGGAAGAAAAACAGAAATTTAAAATACCGTGAAGTTGAATAACATGCTATTGAATGACTAATGTGTCACTGAAGAAATGAAAAAGAAAATCAAGAACCTTCTTGAAGAAAATGATGCTACTGCATGACCTAAGAGTCATTGAAAAATTTAATGAGAAAGAAATGTTTTTTAAAAATGAAGCTGAAAATATCAAAATCTGTGAGATATAGTTTCCGCTGATCTTCACAGGTGAGATGTATCTACTACAGACAACAAATAGATGGGTTTTGTGTTTTTAAAACACAGTCTACTAATCTATGATGTTTGATTAATGAGTTTAAGCCATTTACATTCAGGGTTAATATGTATGGGTGGTAATTTGGTCCTTTCATTTTAGGAATGGGTTTTTCATTGATTTAGTCTTCTGTTGTTATTTTACTGGGATGTTCTTTGCATTTACCTTTGATTTTGTGGGTGCTATTTCTTTTCTCTGTTAAGAGAACCTCTTTAAGTATCCTTTGTAGGGCAGGTTTGTAAGAGGCATATTCTTTAACTTTTCTTTATTATGGAAGAGTTTAATTTCATTTTCAAAGACAAAGAAAATCTTTGTTGAATATGTTATCCTGGGCCAAAAATTCTTTGCTTTTAAAATCTGGAATATATCTCTCCATTCTCTTCCAGTCTATACAGTTTCCTGTGAGAGGTCTGCTGTGAGCTTAATTGGCATTCCTTTATATGTCACTTCATTTTTTTCACATGCACACATAAAGATCTTTTCCTTATGTTCGATTGAAGAGAGCTTGATTATTATTATGTATCATGGTGAAGATCACTTTTGGCCAAGCCTGTTGTGAGTTCTGTGGCCCTCCTGGGTGTTGTCACCCAGTTTTTTTTCCCAAATTAGGGAAGTTTTCCTTTATTATTTCATTAGGTACATTTTTAAGCCCAGCTTTTTGGGGGGGGGGCCTTCTGGAACTCCCATAATTCTTATGTTAGGCCTTTTATAGTGTCTCTTATTTCTTGAATACTTGTTTTAGCTCAACCCAGCTCTTCTTCCAGCTTTTTGATTGTTCCCCCTGGTGACAGGAAATATCTTCCAATTCTGAAATTCTTTCTTCTGCTTCCTTCATTCTGTTTTGGAGACTCTCCACTGTACTTTTCATTTGCTCCACTGTATTCTTACTTTCTCATATATTGACCTTGATTTGATTCATTTCCAGTGTGACATATTCCTTGAATTCCTTGAATGCCTATTTTATGTACTTCTTGTTGTTTTAAGAAATTTTAGAACAAGTGTTTTGAATTTTATATCCCCTGTTCTCTCGATGTCTTCCTCAGTGAACTCTGAGGTTAGCAAAGGCTTTTGCTCCTTTGCAGTGGAGTCTTCAGTAATATTCAATGTGCTTCTGTGTCTTCTTTTGCTCTTGGTCATTGTACTTCTAGTTATCAGATTCTTGTTCTTGGAAAGGTTTCTAAGCTGTGTCACCTACAGCTCTACAGTTCAATTTTACTTATTGTGTTTGGTACACGGCTCTTTGTTTTCAGCCACTTATGCCACACACTCTGACTAATTTCTGATCTGGGCTCTTATTTAGAATCCACGATGGTCTGCATAGCCCAGCTCTTGGCTCAGCTCTTCACCTCCTGTGATTTCACACTATTGTTGCACTGTTGTCTCCAAGTTCAGTTTCATTCAGTTCGCAGGATGTTAGCATATCACAGCTTACTGTTATCCCTTCACCTCAAAGCCTTTGGCACACTGCACAAAATGGTGCCTGTTGTGAAACTAGTGGAATTCTTGATCTAGTGGCTGTTAGGTTTGGCAACTACCTGGACCTATTTGAGGGCTACCTGAAGTTTGTCACATCGTTGCAGTTCACTGAGCCTGAAATGAGTTTGCTCCCAGCTCAGTGCATGTGCAGTCTTGTCCCATAGCCATTGCCTCCCTACACAAGATGATGACAGACTCGGCTGTAGTGTGGGTTAGGGCTGCGGAATCTACCCTGTTCCCTCACCACCTGTTTGGCATCTGCTGCTCTGTCTCTGCTCCTGATCAAATCAAACAAACCAGCAGGTTGGGCAGTTCTTTGTCTAGGTTCACTTCCTGATTTTCCAGTGAATTCCCCTTCTTACCTGGTTTTTGGTGGAGTTCCAGCCACTGGTGAAGTTCAGATGGCTACTTGCTGAATGCCACTGACATATTGGGCCACTCCAACACCACACTGTTACCTCTGCTGCCTTCTTGTGTCTGTCAGTCCCCAGGTGCCCCTCTGCTGTTGTGTCCTCTCCTATTTCCTGGAATGTGCCCTCTTTCTTCACCCTGGCTAGTATTTTTCTGTATGTGTAAATGTGGCCTCACCCTATTCTGCCATCTTGATTCTCCAGAGTTTAATCTTAAAGTTCATGTCTGTCTGATTCTATGGCCAAACCAGGTCTATAATAATTATATTTGCGTCGTTTATATTTTTGCATCCTTTTAATTGCAATCTGCTTGTAATTTTGTAAGTTTGTAATTTCTGTATTTTATACACAGAACATAATTGAATCTTGATTCTAATCAAGATTTTAAAAATTAAAATTTCTAAATTTTACTTAATTCTATGGAACTTTCATTGTGGCCCAAACCATTAAGCCACCACTTGTGATGCCTGATCCCTTGTGAGCTCTGGTTCGAGTCCTGCCTGCTCCACTTCTGTAGCTCCCAGGTAATGCACCTGGGGATACCACAGGATGGCCCAAGTTGCTGGGCCTGTGCACTGACTTGGGAGATAAGACCTGGGTGGAGTTCTCATCTCCACACTTGCCTGGCCCAGCTCTGATCGCTGTAGCCATTTGAGGAATGAACCAGGAGATAGAACAAATGTCTCTCTCCCTTCCCCCTCCCTTTCTCTCTCAAACTCAGCCTCCTTCACATAAACAAAATCTTTAAGCAAAAAAAAAGTGTCTCAAGCCGTTATACTACCCATTCTGATGGCCTAGCTCTTGTTTATCCATTCATGTAATTATAGAAAGGATTCATTTCTAACTGGTGTGTTACTGATTGCTTTGATATCTTGTGTCTTTTTTTTTTTTTTTTAAGATTTACTTGCTTTTATTGGGAAGGAAGATTTACAGAGGGAAAGACAAAGAGCTTCCATTCGCTGGTTCACTTTCCAAACGGCTGCAGTGGCTAGAGCTGAGCTGAGAGCCTCTTCCAGGTCTGCTACATGGCCGTAGGCTCCCAAAGCTTTGGGTCATCTTCCCTGGCTTTGTTAGCTCTCAGGGAGCTGCACGGAAAATGGAGCAGCCAGGACACAAACCAGCATCCAGTTGGGATGGCAGCACTTGAAATTGGAGGATTAGCATGTTGAACCATGATACTATCCATGCTTGTGTTATTTTTATTCTATTCTTCCTTGGTTGTTTTCTATGTTTGATAAACAATACTAACTAAATGCTAGTGAAATATGGAAACTGCTTCAGTGCTGTTCCATTCCCTTGCTTCCTCGTGTGCCTTGTTACTGTGATATATTTTGCAGCAAAACAGCATGAAAGTTATTGCTTCATGTGTTTTAAATTAGAGAAAATAACAGATTTGTTTATTTATTTAAAGATATATTTATTTTTATTGGAAAATCAGATATACAGAGAGGAGGGGAGAGAGAGAAAGAGAGGAAGATCCTCCATCCAATGACCCACTCCCCAAGTGGCTGCAATTGCTGGAGCTGTGCAGTTCCGAAGCCAGGAGCCAGAAGCCAGGAGTTGCTGGATCTCCCACACAGTCAGAGTCCCAAGGTTTGGGCTGTCCTTGACTGCTTTCCCAGGCTACAAGCAGGGAGCTGGACAGGAAGTGACAGGAACCAGTGCCCACATGCAATTCCCGGTGTGTCCAAGGGCAGGACTCAAGCCATCAGGCCACTGCACCAGGCCTGAGAAATTTATTTATTTATTTATTTGGTACCATCATGCTTCCTGTGCTTCAATATCTTTCTTCAGTAATGAACTCTCCATCCGTTTTGTGTCTTGGTCAGTTCCTTTATCCTGAAGTAGTTTTTATTTATTTTTGATAATTTTGTGGACTAATTAAGGGGTAGAATTTACCTTTATACAGAGAGTGGAGATGGGCAGAAGACTCAACTTTCACTTAGTCCCTGGATTCCTACACAGGCCATCTCCCCATCATCAACAGCTCCACTGGAGCCTAGGTTAGAATTGTTGAGCCTGCAGGGACACACCGCCCAAAGTCCTTACCTCAGGATGCATTCTGGGGGCTGGACTAAATTCACAATGATGCTATCACATCAAGCAATTTCATCATGCCAACAACGCTGCCTGCTCCCTGGTTAACCCCTCCTTAGACTCCAGCCCACGGGAATAATCACTACTCTTTGTCATCTCCAGGGTTAACACCTTTTCCAGAGTTTCCTGTCTTTGGAATTATGCGGCATGTATCTGGCCTGTCTAGATGGCATCTTTCACTCAATGTTATTAAAGTTCCCCCTCCATGTCCTTCCACCTCTGAAATGATACGTTATTATCTGAAGATGCCACTGTTTCCATGCACCTAAGGAAAGCCATCATGGTTGTTTCCAAGTTTTTGAAGTGGCAAAGCTGCTATAAATGTTGGAGTGTTGGTTTTTGTATGGGCATAAGCCTTCAGCTCCTTTGATTAAACATATAGGGTTATGGGCCCAGCACAGCAGCCTAGTGGCTAAAGTCCTTGCCTTAAACATAGCGGGCTCCCACATGGGCACTGGTTTGAATCCCGGCATCCCCACCTTCGCTTCTACTTCCCTGCTGGAAGTGGCCTGGGAAAACAGTCAAGGATTGTCCAAAGCCTTGGGACCCTGCACTCCAGTGGGAGAATCAGAAAAGCTCTGGTCTCCTGGCTTTGGATTAGCTCACCTCTGGCCCTTGCGGCCACTTGGGGAGTGAATCATTGGAAAGAAGATCTTCCTCTCTGTCTCTCCTCTCCATATTGTTATTTAAAACAGTGTAAGGGTTCTAGTTCTAGCTCATAGGATATTACGAAACTTTACGCGCAGCTAATTCCCGCAACCTGGTTCTTTACCGTGAGCTGAAAACACCAGACGCAATGACATATCTTGGGAAGTTTATTCCAGCGGGGTAAGAAAAGGGGAAGGGGAAGTGGGGGAAGGGAGGCCAGAAGGAGGAGAGAGGGGAAGAGCAAGGAAGAGGAGGCCAGGAAGAAGAGAGAGAGAGAGAGAGAGAACCGAGTGGGGCAGGAACAGGGGAAGGGGAAGGAGGGGAGAAGGGAGGCAAGAAGGAGGAGAGAGGGGAAGAGCAAGGGAGAGGAGCCAAGAAGAAAGAGAGAGAGACAGAGAGAACCGCACCTGGGGGCCTTTTTTGTCTGCCAGTTGTGGGGGGCAGGGGATTGAGGTCAAGGCCCCAGGGGATTGGTGCCTGCAGGTGAATGCCTGGGGATGAATGGTGAGTGGGTGGGTTTGGGGAAGGGGCTGGGAGATTGGGGTGGGATTCTCAGGTGGAATGCCAGGTTACATCTGATTGGTGGATGGCTGGACTGGCGCAAATTCCGTGAGCAGTGAGGAAGAAGGAATGGCGCAGGGTCCAGGGTGGGATATTGGAATAAGTCCTTACACATATATCTGACTTTCCATTAAAAATAAATAAATTACACACACACAGGGTTATGATCATTGGATTATGTGGTAAGAAACTCCAGTTGTTTTCCAAAGTAGCTATGCTATTTTTCATTCAATGGCAGTGAGGCAGTGAGGCATCTGTTAAAGATTTTGGACCATTTTTAAAGTGGTTTTTTTTTTTTTTGAGTTTGAGTTCTTTGTGCATTTTAATTAACACTCTCAATAAAAATGTCTTTTGAAAAGCATTTTTTCTGTTTATTTTTTATTCTCCAAATAGTGTCTTTTATACAGCAGAATGTTTTAATTAAAACAGTTGCTTAAAGTTGAGAAAGTGATAGCTCCCATCAGCTGCTTCTCTCCTCCAAGTGCCCACAAGGACCAACGCGGCCAAAGCTGAGAGCCAGGAACTCGGTGCACACACGTCCTGCACAGGCGGCAGGAGCTGAGCCGTCACTGCCACCTCCCAGTGTCTGCATCAAAAGGAAGTATGAGTCAGAAACTGGAGCTGGGAACTAAACCCAGCTGTTACAATGAAGGACCTTAACTGGAGTCCAAAAACCTGACCCAGAAAATGTTAACTTTGATTAAGTCTGACCTATAAGTTGGTTCATGGATCCTGTCTCTGATATCATGTGAAAGGTCATCACTAGGATCTTCTAAATTATTAAAACCTTTTATCATTCTGCATTTACACTGTATTCCCGTGACTTCACTTTGAGTTTTTTTTGTGTTTGTGTGTGAAAAGTACGTCTAGACAGGCCTTTTTATTTAGTGTCAATGTCAGATTCCAGCATCATTTATTGAAGATACTCTTTATTCCATCATCTCTTTGTTCTCTCTCAATGCCTTGTTGGATTTTTGCCTCTTATGCAAGTTTTAGAATCAGTTTGTAAATATACACAAGCTAACTTAATGGGATAGTAGTTGTGGTTGTGAAGAATCTATAGATCAAACTGGGAAGAATCTTTCTATCCATGAACATGGGATACCTCTTCACTCGCTTTTGTTTCCTTAATCAGAGTTTCATAGTTTTCCTCCTGAAGGTCTTATACATGGTTATATCTAGGTATTTATTTTGGGAATATAAAAGAACATGGTATTTTTGTTTGGTTTTAGATTTATTATTATTTTTTAATTGGAAAGGTGGATATACAGAGAGGAGGAGAGACAGAAGATCTTCTGTCCGATGGTTCACTCCCCAAGCAGCTGCAATGGCCGGAGCTGAGAGAATCCGAAGCCAGGAGCCAGGAGCTTCCTCTGGGTCTCCCACGTGGGTGCAGGGTGCCAAGGCTTTGGTCCATCCGATACTGCATTCCCAAGTCACAGGCAGGGAGCTGGATGGGAAGCAGGGCTGCCAAGATTAGAACCGGCATCCATATGGGAATCCCGGTGCATTCAAAGAGAAGATTTAGCTCCTAGGAATTTTGTGCTGGACCCAAAAAATGGTATTTTTTAAAATTTCAAATTCTATTTATCTACTGCTAGTATGTAGGGAACCAGTTGGCATTGCATATTGACCTTGTTTTCTGCAACCTCATTATAAATCCTTATTCGTGTCAGGAGGATTTTTGGTTCAATATTTAATATTTTCTATAAATATTATTATGTAATTTACAAACAGTTTTATGGTTTCCCTCCAAATATGTATACCTTTTCTTTTTTTATATACCTTTTCTTTTGTATCTTATTACATTAACAGGAACTTCTAGTACAATGTTAAAAAGAGACGGTGGGACGGGACATCCTAGCCTTGGCTCAGATCTCAGTGGGGAGACTGAATTTCTCAACATTAAATAGTTGCAGAATTTTTTGTAGATATTTTAAAATCAAATTGGGCCTGGTGTGATGGCTCAGTGGCTAAATCCTCTCCTTGCATGCACTGGGATCCCATATGAGCACCAGTTTGTGTCCCACCTGCTCTACTTCTCATCCAGCTCCCTGCTTGTAGCCTGGGAAAGCAGTAGAGGATGGCCAGAGGCCTTGGGAACCTGCACTCAGGTTGGAGACCCAGAAGCTCCTGGCTCCTGACTTTGGATCAGCTCAGCTTCAGCCATACTAGCTGCTTAGTGAACCAGCAGGCAGAAGATCTTTCTGTCTGCATCTGCTCTCTTTTGTTCTACCTTTCCAATTGAAACAGAGAAAAATCCTCTTTTAAAAGCATCAGATGAAGGAAAATCTTCCTAGTTTACTGAGGGTAGTTTTTTTTTGTTAGTGTGATTTACTTGAAAAGGAAAGAGAGAGTAGAAAGAGGATGAAAGCTTCCATGCACTTCCCAAATGTTTCCAGGAGCGAGGCCCGGGCCCAGGGCTCCGTCTGAATTGCCCACGTGAGCGGTGTAGAAGTGTCAGTGAGTGAACGTGGTCTCATGCTCTCAGGAGTCATTGTCAGGAAACTGCAGCTGAAGCAGGGCAGCCAACACTTGAACTAGCACTCTGATCAGGAATAAATAAGGGGTGGCTTATCCCACTGAACCACTATACCTGAACTTTTGAAAGCAAAAACAAACCATGAAATGTGTTTTTCTTCATTGTTAATGGTGTGATGAATTAGGTTGATTCTGAGATTTTCAACCAGGCTGTATACCTGAAATGAACCTCACTTGGTTGTGGTGTGTAATTCTTTTCAAAATACACTGGGGGTTCCATTTGCTAATATTGTGTTGGAGATTTTTGCATCTGTGTCCTTTAAAGGTGTTTGGCTAGATTCTTGCATGCGTTTGCCTAGTTCTGGTATTGAGGTAGTGTTGAATGTATGGAATGTATGCAATGAATGTAGGGCTATTGCAACTCTTTATTTTGTGAAAGAGCTTGGAAAGAATTCATATATTTCTTCCTTAAATGTTTGGTAACGTTCACCAGGGTACCAATCTGGGCCTTGTGCATTCTTATTTTGTAAGGTCATGAAGTTTGAATTCAATTTCTTTGATACGGTCATACCCAGATCATTAATTTCTCCCTATATGAGTTTTGGTCACATTGTATCCACCAAGAAATTAGCCTGTTTCACCTAGGTTATCAAGTTGGTGGGCTTGAAGTAGTTCATTGTATTCCTTGGTTATTCTTTTAGTCGCTGTGGATCTCTTGTGATGTTTTCTCTCTTATTTTTAATTAGAAGCAACTTTTTTTAAAAAAAGATTTATTTTATTACAAAGTCAGATATCCAGAGAGGAGGAGAGACAGAGAAGATCTTCCATTGATGATTCACTCCCCAAGTGACCGCAACAGCCGGTGCTGTGCTGATTCGAAGCCAGGATCCAGGAACTTCTTCCGGGTCTCCCACGCGGGTGCAGGGTCCCAAAGCTTTGGGCTGTCCTCGACTGCTTTCCCGGGCCACAGGCAGGGAGCTGGAAGGGAAGCCGGGCCGCGGGGAATAGAACCAGTGCCCATATGGGATCCCGGGTGTGCAAGGCGAGGACCTTAACCACTGTGCCACCGCGCCGGGCCCTGGTTTATTTTATTTATTAAAGAACCCGCTTTTGCTTTGATTTTTTTTTTCACACAATTTTTAGTTTGTTTCATTGATTTCTACTTTTTTCATTTCAACTTATTTTTAAATTTGCATAGCATTATACATATCTGCGGAGTGCAGTGTGGTGTTTCAATCCATGTGTACATTGCGCAATTATCAGGATCATTAGGGTATCCATCACTAGAGACATGGATTTTTAAAAAAAGATTTGTGCAAGAGACAGATCTTCTATCTGCCTGTTCATTCCTCAAATGGCCACAAGGGCTGGGGCTGGGCCTGGCCAAAGCTAGAAGCCAGGAGCGTCTTCCTGTCTGGATTAACCTGGATTACATAAAGAACTCAAACAATTCCAGGAGAAACACGAGCCAGTTTTAATAATGCCAAATACCTTAGGTAGACCTTCTACACTAAAGGGTAGATGGCTAAGTAGATGAAGACACATACCACAGCCACAGTAGAAAGGCATCCCATCGCCCCTTAGGATCCCCTTGGGGCAGCTTTTTTTTGTTGTTGTTGTTTATTTGAAAGGCAGAGTGAGAGAGCAAGCTTCTCATGGTCTACTGCCCAAATGGCTGCAGGTGCCTGAACTGGGGAATCTGCAGCAAAGAGACTGGAGCTTCTTCTGGGTCGCCCATGTGGGTACAAGAGTCCTTATAGTTGAACTGCCTCCCCAGGCAGTTAATAGGGAGCTGAATGGGAAGTGGAGCAGCTGGAACACAAACTGGCACCCATATGGGATGCTAACACTTGAAGGTGGAGGTTTAGCCAATTGAGCCATCATGCTGGGCCACAACCTTTGTTGTGTGTGTGTTTTTTTTTAAGATATATTTATTTTTATTGCAAAGTTAGATGTATAGAGAGAGGAGGAGAGACAGAGATAAATATCTTCTGTCCTCTGATTCACTCCCCAAATGAGTGCACGGGCCGGTGCTGCGTCGATCCGAAGCCAGGAGCTCTTCCCAGTCTCCCACGCAGGTGCAGAGTTCCAAGGCTTTGGGCCATCCTCGACTGCTTTCCCAGGCCACTTCCAGCCTGGAGCTGGATGGGAAAGTGGGGCAACCGGGATTACAAGCAGCACCCATATGGGATCCCAGTGCATTCACGGCAAGGACTTTAGCCGCTAGGCCAGGGCACTGCACCCCATAATCTTTGTTTTAAAGTCAGATATTGTAAGGCTTCGAGCTTTGGTCTTGCTCAGAACTGTGTTAGTTAATGAGGGCCTTTTGCAGTTACAAATAAATTTTAGGGTTTTCCCCCCTATTTTCTTAAGAATGTTATTGGTATTTTTAGTAGGAATTGCACTGAATCTATGGGTCATTTGGGGTAGGGTGGACATTTTAGCAATGTTTATAACCCACGGACATGGGATACCTTGTGAGGGGGAGTGTGAGTGTTTTGCACTGCTCTTTGTAGAGATCATTACGTACTTGCTTAGACTTCATTATGAATGAGATTGCTTTCTTGATTTTTCTCATATTTTGTGTCTTGCAACTTTACTGAAATTGTGAATTTTAATAATTTCAGTGAAGACATTAGGGTTTTCTATTTTTTAAAAAAATGTATTATTTTGTGATACAATTCCACAGGCTCTAGGATTTCTCATCTTTCTCTTCCCGACGTCCTTCCTCCACACTGGTTTCCCTATATTATTATGGTAGTATAGTCCTTCATCAACAGTCATAGATATTCAACAGTTTCATCGGGAGTCCATCTTTGGTTCGGAAGTAGAGATGCATACTGCTTTATATCTTCACATCTGGATATGACAGTCTATTGCACAGTTACTGTATATCCCCTTAAATGAAAAGCCATAAAAGAAAACCAACAACTGGACAAAAAATAGAAAACTTGGAACAACATGATGGCTTTTCTGTTTCTTAAATCATGTCGTCTACAAACAGGAATAACTCGACCTCTTTCCTGTTTGGATGCAATTTCTTTTTCCTTATTGGTCTAGCTAAGACTTACATTGGATAAAAGTGAAAGTGAGCATCTTCATTTTGTTCTGGATCTTAGAGGAAACAGTTCCAGCTTTGTCCCATTCAGTATGATGAAAGAGAAATTGTTGCATGTGGTTCTCACTGGATTGGGTACCTTCCTTCTATACTAATTTTTTGAAGGTATTTCGCATGAGGTATTTTCAAATACTTCCTTTAAAATAAAAATTTATTTGTCCGAAAGTCAGATTGACAGAGAGAGAGAGATCTTCCAATCACTGATGCACTCCTCGGATCGCTGCAACAGACAGGACTAGGCAACGCTGAAGCCAGGAGCCAGGAGTTTCTTGCACATCCCCCACATAAGTAGCAGGGCCCTAAACATTTGGGCCATTTTCTGATGCTGTTCCAAAGCCATTATCAGGGAGCTGGACTGGAAGTGGAGTAGCTGATACATGAACCAATATTAATGATGCCAGACCCAGTGGTGGTACTATTTTTTTAAAGATTTTTTTTTTTTTTGAAAGGCAGAGTTACAGAGAGATGTTGGGGGACAAGGAGAGAAAGAATGAATGATAATCAACTGCTGGTTCCCTCCCTAGAGTGGGTGGGTGGGCTGGAGGCCAGGAGCCTAGAGCTGCTCCAGCCAGGTCTTTCACGTCGGGTCACTCTTCATTACTGTCTCAGGAACATACGCAGCGAGCTGGGCAGGAAGTGGAGTGACCTATGAACTTACACTCTTACAGAGATGTCAGTATTGCAGGAAGTGGCCCAACCCGCCTGTACAATGTCGGTCCTTGGTTCAGTGTATTGAGTGTAAACATTTATCCACAAATTGGGAAAGGACGATCTATTTCAAACAAAGGTTTACCATGGCATTAAAAAAATTTTTGATGTCCTTGCAAAACAGGACTTTGCCTTAAATGTGTTATTCTTATAAAATAGTTTACACTTCTGAGACCCATAATCCCTCTTATGCAGACAGAAGAGGGGAACTTCAAGAGGTTCATGGCAAATGAAACTGAAAGATATCTATTCTGGTGCAAAAATTTTTAAATCTATGTGGTATTCTCTGCGAACTTTGCAACATTTTGTGGTATAAACACACACACAAACGTGCAAATAGTACACTAACCCCTCACAGTTTAACACTGTATCCTAGCAGGAGCAAGCTCTGAGGTTTAGCAAAGATGACTGATATCCCGTAGCTCATCGTTGTCAAAGGAGGGTCTGGCATAAGCCATCTGTGGCTCCACACAAGCAGGAACAGAAGTTACCCACGCCGAATGAAGGGCAAGGATGCTTCTCCAGGTCTTGTCGGAACTGGTAGAGCCTCAGCATGCTTCCCGGGGAACCACGGCTCCAAAGTAGGGCACTCAGAGGCCTTGCAGCTGCTGCTGGTCCCAAAGGCCTTCTCCTCCTCATTGCAGGAAGCAAGAAGCCCTTGCTCCTTGGGGTTCCAGGCCACACAGCTGATGTTCTGGGAATAGGCCTGCAACCAGGCTGTTGAGGAGCAGGTGGGCTGCTGCAGGCTGGAGCTGGCATCCTCCTGCAACATTTGGAACAGCAAGACCCAAACTGGCACTCCGATAGGAGCTGCGGGGCCTCTGTCAACTGACACCAGCTGTTTGTAAATGGCCCTGGAGAAGAGACAGGACTGTGCAGACAACACTCCAGCTGTGGGCAGGGCCACCGCACACTGGCCCTTGTTTGTGACCTGGTAGGTCCTGGCACCAGTTGGCACTGTACAGTTATCACCACAGTATGCCAGGTGAGGCCCACTGGAGTCAATGGCCCAGCTCCACACGGTGGATTTTCAGCCCTCGAGGGTGAGAGGAACACGCAGTCTCCCTCTTCCGGCAGGGCTCCACAGCGTCACGGCAGAGGCTGACAGCTTCTGGGCCAGATGCCAAGCCAAGTGCTTGACGGCCTGTGTTTGGGAGTTGAGGTTTCTGAGACATATCCTCTTCATTAACTTCTCAGGTTTTTGCTTTTTGTTGAGATATGGTGACCACTCCAAGCTTTTTATATGCTAGCTCAGGAGGTGGTAGGCTGATTCTGTCCACCATTATTTTGGCCTTTTGGGAAAAGTATTTGTAAATAACTTTCCTTTGCTTTTCCTCGCAATCATCTCTTAAAATGTATATTAACACGTATATATCCTTAGTATCCATTCGTGAACCCGCCATTTGTATAGCTCGCTTCGTTACGCTCTGCACTTCGATTTTGCCATTCGATTCTGTTTGCCTTCAACCTGTAGAACCTTCTTTATCAATTCTCTTCCTGTGGTGTGCTAGACCAAGCAGGGTCCTTTGTCTTTTCCTGAGCAAAGTGTTATTTTGCCTTTAGTTTTTTTGAAAGATATTTTTTTGTGAGGTGTAGGATCCTAGTTGATAGAAGTCGTTTTCCTCTCTAGAACACATTAAAGGTAGTTTTTCGATCTTTACTTCGGGTACTGTCTAATCTTTATTACCCTAGAGCTGATGTATTATTTTCCCCACCAACAATTTAGTTATGGTGTGCGTGTTTTTCTTGTTGAGATCTGTTGAGTATCTTCAATATGTGTATTTATAGTTTTCATCAAATGTGGGAATATTGTAGCCATTATTTTTTCCTTTTTCCTTTTAAAGATCTATTCATTTTTATTTAGAAGGCAGAGTTACAGAATGAGGAGGAAATACAGAGATCTTTCATTTACTGATTCACTCTCCAGATGGCCACAGTGGCTGGAGCTGACTGCTCCAAAGTCAAGAGTCAGGAGTTTTCTTTTGAAACCACATGAGTTCAGAGGCCCAAGGACCTGGACCGTGCTCTGCTGCCTTCTCAGCCATTAGCATAGAGCTGGATCGGAAGTGAAACAGCAAGACCCAAACTCACACCCCTTTGGGATGCTGGCACCAAAGGCACTGGTCCCTGTTTCTTCTTAAAACACAGACACAGACACACACAGAAACAGATTTATTTTTTTTTAATTTTAATTTTTTATTATATATATATTTTACAATCTTTACATAGTTAGGGTAAAAAGGTTTAAGGGCTATAGGAAAATGGGTAAGACTATCATTTCCACATTGTTTCCTTCATGTTTAAAGGGGAATATTAAGGGAGAAGGCCCACCCAATTTCCATCCTCCCCAGGTCCCGGATGCACTTGCACCTGATGGGATTGTAAGGTATGTTTGCTGAAACTGAGAAATTACTCCAGCACAATCCTATAACTGCCCTGCAGTCTCAATCTGAATTCTGCCCATTCTTCCACCAGTGTTCCTTTCCTTTCCTGGGTCTGTTTGGGTATGTGAAGGCATGTCCTCAATGATTCCTTCTCTGTGACAATTTTTCAGCTTTTTGTTTTCTGTGACAGTCACACTTTTGAAGTGCGTTGGCCCGGTCACTTCATGGACAGTGTTTCAGGGGAATCTCACAGAGACCAGAGTACCTTTCTTGGCACCTTTCTAGGATGCTAATGTGGGTCCCATGTTAAGTTGGTGCTTGGTTGTTTTTGCCACTATCAGACCGGTGTTTTGCCTAAGTTCCTTCTCTCCCAAAGCAATGTCTCTTTAAGAGAAAGCCAGGTGGACTGCAGGACTCTGGTCCCTGCTGGTGTGCTTGGCGCTTGGCCTGGCCTGCCTGTATTCCTGGTGCCAGAACATACGTGCATCCTGCTATGTCGTGTCCAGTTTGCTGTTTCCCCGGGAAAAGGAGGTTCCATACTTCCCTCTGTATGTTCCATACTTCCCTTCTGACAGCAGAAGGTGTAGGCCACACCTCCTGATGCTGAATTCAGGGCCTGTGATTTCCTGCTTTGTAGGACTATTGAATTGTAGGGAAACAATTGATTAAAAGAGAGAACATTGGGAAACCTTTGTAGTGTGGAGCCAGGGCTATTTGCAATCCTGCCCGGAAGGCTCAGGGAGCAGTTGATATAGAAAGGATCAGGCCAGAAGGTTTAGATAAAGTCAAAAAGAGGTGCTTCCTCCCTGAGGCTGGGGACAAGAACTAGCAGAACAGGGAAAGGAACCTGCTAGAAAACTCTCTCTTGCTGTTGATATGTAAATTCCTCAAGCCCTCCTCCCTTCTGCCTGTGTGACCCTGTCCTTAACAGTCTGTTACTGGGCCTTGTGCAGTAGCCTAGTGACACGTCCTTGCACATGCTAGGATCCCAGATGGGTGCTGGTTCTAATCTTGGCAGCCCCACTTCCCATCCAGCTCCTTGCTTGTGACCTGAGAAAGTAGCTGAGGATGGCCCAAAGCCTTGGGACCCTGCACCCGCAAGGGAGACCTGGAAGAGGCTCTGGGCTCCTGGATCTGGATTGGCTCAGTTCCGGCTGATGTAGCTGCTTGAATCAACGGACAGAGGATTTTCCTCTCTGCCTCTCCTCTCTGTATATCTAACCTCCCAAAATAAATCAACAAATCTTAAAAAAGAGTCTGATGCTGTTACTAAACTGTTGACCGTGAGTCAGTAGTCCACGTGTCTGATTTTTGGCTTCCTGCATTAAGTCCATTGCTGCCACACGGCGAACATCAGTTCATTTTTTGGCTTGCAGTTCCTCAAATATTTTTTAAAAGATTGTTTTTGGTTTTATTTGAAAGGCAGATCTTACAGAGAGCATGAAGGAGAGAATGAAAGAAAGAAATATTCCACCTGCTGGTTCTCTCCCCGAGTGGCTGCAATAGCTGGAGCCGAGCCGATCTGAAGCCAGAAGCCAGGAGTTTCTTCCGTGTCTCCCAAACACACGCAGAGTCATCACATGGGCCATCTTCTACTGCTTTCGCAGGCTGTAATAAGGGAACTGCATGGAGAGTGGAGCAGTTGGGAATACATTTGTCACATGTCTACAGAACAACTCCACGGGTTTATTGGTGGGAGGGCTGACAGCGCATGGCCTTGTCCACGTGAGACTCGGTGCTGCGGCCTCAAGGAGGTGAAGCCTTCCTTGCCTTTAGTTGTGTTCACTGGGAAGGTGGCTCAAGTGTACAAGGACAACAACGTGCTGGGAGTTTGGACTGGGAATCATACTGTCTACTTTCAGAGAACGGACAACTGCTTCGTCTCCGAGAAGCACTCTGATAGGGTTAAAGATCACTAGGGTTGATGGGATGCAAAGTTCCTTGGACTGGGGACAAAACTCGTAACATTAGAATTCATACAGGGGTTTTAATGATGCCAAGTTCAAGTAGTAAGCACCAGGCCTGTTGTCAGTGAACCTATGTCCTCAGAGCCTCACACTGTTCTCTTGGGACACCAGAGTGTTTTTAACAATGTGCATTTGGATCCTGGAGTTGCCCTGAATGTAGGAGTGGCCTGTCAGTGGCTCCTAGTTTGGAGATGAGTCATATTCATGGTGGTGGGGGGGAAATGAATGGTTCAGTTGGAATAAAGAATAGACCATTTGTGTGTGTGTGTGTGTGTGTGTGTTGTGGGGCGGACTAAGAGCTAAAGCAGTATAGAGCCTGGATCCACCTGACATTAAAAGGCTAAAAAAAAAAAGTTGCATTTTTTTACAGTTACTGAAAATCTTTCAAGGAGCACTTGTTAGGAGCTAATTGAGGTACAAGTAAGGAGCATCACTCAGAACCTCTTCAGGAAAGTGAAGTTTACAAATACTTGCTCGAACCTGGAGTGTGTTGAAAAATGTGGCGCCTAATGTGCCCTGCGCAGGCTGTGTGCATGTCCTGGACCCCTGTACGTGTGCTTCTGGCTCCTGACCAGGCAGTGTGAGTGCCCTGGACCCCTGTGTATGCTTCTGGCTCCCCACGAGGCAGTGTGAATGCCCTGGGCCCCTGCGTGTGCTGCTGGCTCCTGACCAGGCAGTGTGAGTGCCCTGGACCCCTGCGTGTGCTGCTGGCTCCTGACCAGGCAGTGTGAGTGCCCTGGACCCCTGTGCGTGCTGCTGGCTCCTGACCAGGCAGTGTGAGTGCCCTGGACCCCTGTGCGTGCTGCTGGCTCCTGACCAGGCAGTGTGAGTGCCCTGGACCCCTGCACGTGCTGCTGGCTCCTGACCAGGCAGTGTGAGTGTCCTGGGCCCCTGTGCATGCTGCGGGCTCCCCACGAGGCATCGTGAGTGCCCTGGGGCCCTGTGTGTGCTTCTGGTTCCTGACCAGGCAGTGTGAGTGCCCTGGGCCCCTGTGTGTGCTGCTGGCTCCCCACGAGGCAGAATGCATGCCCTGAAGGCAGAAGCTGCCTGTTCCAAATCTGGTCTCAGGTGGACTTTTTGATAAGAGACTCACTCTAGGAATGGCCATGCCAATGTTAGAACTGTAGAACCCTCTAAAGAATTGGAGAAACTGTGGAAAAATCTGCTTTTTGTTTTTGGAAATCAGTAGTTCACTCATTGAATGGTGAACTACTGGGAAAAACAGAGATCTTTGATTGCTACTCTATTCAACTGATTTCAAAACCAGACGGTACACATTAGATCCAGTGGTTAAAATGCTCCTTGCGATGCTGCGTCCCGTTTTGCAGTACCTGGTTCAAGTCTTGTCTCCTCCACTTTCAGTCTTGCTAATGTGTGTTCTGGAAGGTAGTGGATCAAGGCTCAAGGGACTGGGTTGCTGGCACTGACTTAGGAGAGCAGGATGGAGTTCTCGGCCCCAAGCCGTTGCAGGTATCTGAGGAGAGACCCAGTAGATGAGTGATCTCTCTCTCTCTCCCTTTTAAATAAACTAAAAATAAGAAAGAATTGAGACTGATGTGGTGGTGTAGCAGATCCTCCATCTGTGTTGCCAGTGTTCCATATGGGCACAGGTTCAAGTCCTGGCTATTTCACTTCCAGTCTAGCTCTCTGTTACCTGGGAAGGCAGCAGAGGATTGCTCGTGTCTTTTGACCCCTGCATCCATGTGGGTGATCCAGAGGAAGCTTCTGGCTCCTGGCTTTGGATTGGCCAAGCTCCAAGCTGTTATGGCCATTTGGGGAGTGAACCAGTAGACAGAAGACTTTTCTTTCTGTCTCTCCGTCTCTCTCTATAACTCTGCCTTTTCAATAAAAAATAAATCTTTAGAATATTAAAAGCTATTTCCATTAGAGTGTGCTATGATTTAGATGTGTGTTGAAGTCTTGATCCTCAGTGAAATATGAAGGTCTGGGAGTGGTGGGCCCTTTAAGAGGTGGAGCCTAGTGGAGCTACTTACAGTCCTGTGGCCTTAGTCGTTAGGAAAGGGTTACTGTTGAAGCGTGGACGTGGCCACGGTTCACCCTTGTTGCCTGCCTGTCCGGTGGTGTGCTCTCTCTCCTACCTCCACCACTGTGACACCATCCATCCCTGTGCCATCACTGGCTGTGAGGTGGTGGCCCTGGAAGGAGTGTTTCGCAGTTGCACCAAACTGAGCTTCCATCCTCCGTGTGTGTGAGTGGAATGTGCACCTTTGCCGTATAAGTTCTCTGCCTCGGGTATTTCATCGCAGTAACAGGAAAACGGGCGAATACACAATGTAATCAACTAATTTAGACCTTGGCTTGGAAAACTCCATGATGGTTAATCTCAAATTGACTGGGGAACATTGCCTCAAGCCAGGAGCTCTGAGGAATGCTGAAGGCTTTGCAGGTTCGCAAGGGCCAAGTGTGGCTTCTCTGTGGATGAGCTGCGCATCTGTCCTCACGCTTCAGGCCTTCCATCTTTGTGATGCTGAGCCTGGCTTCCGCAACCTCCAACCCCGCCTGTCCTCCTCCTCTCCCTGCCCCTTGAACTGCAAGAATTCTTGCAGCCTTGGCATGCACTGGTCGGATAGAGCTTGTGAGCCATGCAACCTGAGAATGTGGTGGTTGTAGGTGAGAACTGGTTGACCTGAATAGAGAGCCTCGTCCCCACGGGCGGAAACCATGGAAGCCCTCCGTCTGCTGATGGCTCTTCAGTAACCAGGGATTGATTCATTGCTCCTGAAGCGTTCTCTTGCTTTGCCAATCAGATAGAACAGATCCCTTTTTTCTAGTGGGGGTGATGCAGCTGCTTTTGTTGTTCTTTTTTTTTTTAACAAATGAATGACTTCTGCAGAAAAGATGAACTAGGATTAAAAGAAATCAGATGCGTGTATTTGGTATGCAATATTTTTGTGTTACAAATAGCTACATTCTAACCCACATTAACCCCATGATATGTGAATTTTGCCAACTCCTGCTGTGTCTTTTAAATCAAATCCAGTAAATCACTGTGAATGTTCTAATTTCTAAACAAACTAGTCTTCCAGTAGAGGTACTTTAACACTGTACTGCAAATTAGACAACCTAAGATAAATGGTCCATCTTTGTTAATTATGTAGTTTAATTGATCAAAACGACCGGATCAGATTTTATTTATAGTGGTTTAGCTTAGTATCAAATTCTATACTATTAAATAGCGTGTGAGTCGTATATTTGGGGTCATTAAGATATATGCTATTATTTAGCTTCTGTTAACCTTATTAAGTACGTTTCTTTTGGTCTAGCTCATGTCACAGTATGAAATTGCTTTTAATTGAGATGACCAACTTCCATTAGATCGTCCAACCCCCATTGTGTAGACGAACACAAAGCACTTTTCATTTTTGCTCTATTGATCGAACAGCAATTTACTTGAACTATATTCAGAACCTGGTGCAGGGAGATGGGAGATTTCTTCAGAGTTCTTTGGCCCAGTGGTCTTTCTCTCTGGCGTCTCCCCTGTGTGCTTGTAACTAATTGTGCGCGCCAGTAGGTAGCAGTGGTGAGCAGAGGCACAGACGGAAGGCTGCCAGTCAGTCAGCGATTATAAATTATTATTCATTTCAGTTATAGGTGGGGTGTGCAGCCAGTTACAGTAATAATTACCAGGACTGGAGGGTTTCCTAGGCAACCAATGTCCCCCCTCATTCATGCTGTTGCTGAGAGAGTGCCTGCAAAGCATGACATTGCTGTCTTCTGAGGTCTGTAGCCCCCTGCTGCTCCAGGTTTGAGGTTAGTTACAGCATCCCAGGCTGTTCCCCAGCATAGAGCTCAGGCTGGGCTGGCAAAGCAAGCCGGCAAAAGGGCCTCTCGTCCCCTGGCCCGTTCTAAGGGACACGGCTTCTCAAACCCCAAGTCCTCCTTTCCCGTCTCCCTGCACTTGGCCGTGAGGCTGAGATCCCATGAACTTGCCGAGCCCTGTGTTTGCTGCGATTTTTGAGGGTGGATCGGTTTGTATTGAAAGTTTCTTCTTTCATCAGAAAGCGCAGACAGACCTGAAACCCCACTCCTCCTCCACGTCAGAGTCAGATAAATCGATGGGGAAGTGTCAGCGCTAATCACGGACGTGTTTGTTGTTTATCTAGTTTTATGAAAACGGCTCATAAAGAGGAAGGCGACGCTTGCTCCAGGAGCAGGGCGCGTCCTTTCTGTGGAAGGGAAATAATAGAAACCGCATTTATTATCAAGGATCTGCCCATGAATCATTTTATCCTACGTTTTGGGGCCCTCTAATCTTTCATTTTAATGATCTCACATCAAGTGCTTTTTTTTGCCGTGATAAAAAGTAGCGTTTGTTTGTGTCTGCTGTGAGAAAAGATAGGGGCCTCGCGCCGCAGTCTTACATGGGGATGTGAAGTGTTTATCCATTTACAAGACAGGAGTCGCCAAGGCAGACTCGATCCATCCAGCTCGTGCGGTTGGCTGCAAGATTACGGAAGTGTGCAATGCCAGTGTCACGCCTCTTGTTCCAGGGCTTTTTAGGGAGACTGAGGCTGCTGTTTGGTCAGTGTTCCAGATGGGGACCCGGGCAAAGCTGGCCATGACCAAGGGTTCTATGAGTGTGAACCATGCCTGGGCCTCTTCTACAAGCTTCTAAAGCATCACACAGACTCTGGCTTTCTGGGCAAGAAAGAGAACATGAGCACAGGTGGGACTTCTATGTGCAAGCCCTGTCACAGCCTGCTGCCCCTTGGCCAGCTGGTCTACTGCCGTCCTGACTTCTCCTCTGAGCTCTGTGCTGCGTGACAGGGTGGTGGTGTGAACCTGCAGCTGGGTCCATGCAGCTGGCATGGGCCTGCGGGAGGCCAGAGCTGACCTTGTTCGGTGCCCTTTGCCTTCCCCGGGTGTGTGGGGGGAGATGACCTCTGCCACTGACCTGACTCCATCCTTCTGTCCCCAAGTGGGGGCCCAAAGGTCCCCTGCCCCCAGCTGTGCTGGGCCTCTCACTGAGTACCAGCTTTCCACCAGAGGGGACCCCAGAAACACCCTGGTCACCCACTTAGATGTGGGCTGATGCTATGACTCATAAACACAAATTAAGGAACTCTGTGTGTGATAGTACAGGTGTCATGAGATGTAATGACCTATGTAAATCTACCCGGATGGGGTCACCTGAAGTTTAGTTTACTTTTAAATCCTTTCATCATCTTAAAAAAAAAAAAAGTATTTATAAGCCAAA
>NW_024465561.1:9380000-9455000 GCF_017591425.1 Ochotona curzoniae | reverse complement strand
CCCCATGGTATAGCAGGCTAATCTTCCGCTTGTGGTGCCCACGTCCCATATGGGAACCAGTTCATGTCCTGGTTGCTCCACTCTGCTCCAGCTCCTGACTCTCTCCTCTCTGTAACACTGCCTTTGAACAACAATCTTTAAAAAAGAAAAAGTACATTTCTTAAGGGTCTGACCCTCCCTGTGTCTCACCAGGCATGTCACACTGGATGCCTCTGGCCCTCCCAGCTGCCCAAGCCCGAGAGCCAGGGCGCCCCTTGCTTCTCCCCCTCCCTGGTCCCCTGAGGAGGCCCTCGGTGAGTGTTCAAGTTCTGACTGCAGCAACATGGACACTTTGTCCCAGGCTTTCCATCTCCACTATTGTCACTGTTACCTGCTAACTGAGTGAATCAAAACAACTGCTCACCTCCCTGCTTCCAAGCTAGGCCTCCCACGATGCATTTTTATAAGGTTCATTTTAAGTTGAAGGAGTTACAGAGAGAGATCTTCTACCCATTGGTTTACTCCCCAGATGGCCACAATGGCCAGTGCTAAGCCAATCAGAAACCAGGAGCCAAGAGCTTGAATGAGCCTCTGTTGCCTTCCCAGTCCACAAGCAGGGAGATTGCTTGGAAGTACAGTAGCCAGGATGTGAACTGATGTCCATGTGGGATTCTCATGCTTATAGATGGAAGACTATCTCATTGAGTCACCATGCCAGCCCTCAAAGTGCACTCTTGACAGTGGAGAGCCAGGCCAACTGCTTCCAAAGCAACACTCGAGTGCAACCTTGACTCTGACCTTCCTTGGAGGCTCTCTAGCCGGACAACACGCATCCAGCCACCGAACGTCCATTGGAGAGTTGGCAGCCACATGTGCTGTCCACATTTCATGGTGTACAGAGCCGGACAGAAGGGCTACCCCGGCTCGCTCTTGTGTGCGGGAGGCCCAACCTATGTATGGGAACAGACGCAGAATGTGGGTGAGTGGATTGGGGGCTAGAATCAGCTCCTTGGGACTCAAGGGGCCAGAAAGAACGTCATGATGAGGAGGCAGGGTGGGTGAGCCGTGGGGGGCAGAGAGCCCAGAGCCAGGAGTGCTGGGGGCAGTTGGAGTGTACTGGGTGTAATTAGATTGTTGGTGTGGTGGTAGTAAGTGGCCATTCTGGCAGTCAGATCCAGTTTCCCTGGTATCCAGTAGTATTAATCTTCTCTTAGCATCCACACGTGGCCATATTTATTTGCTCTTCCACGTCTCCCATATGGGTGGTGTGGACTCCTATGCCTCCTGGAATAGGCATTAGCAGGGAGTTGGACTGGAAGCAGAAGTGGAACCTGAAGCCAGGCAGCCTGATGCGGGGTGCAGATGCCCCCAGTGGGGGCGTCACCAGAGCTCCACAATGCCCACTCCCATGACTTGTCTTTCTCATTTCAAAGTTATGTTTTGATGATGGGAAGTTGTTAATAAGGCCCAATGTATAAAGATTTTCTTAATGGCTACTTGTGTTTATTTAATAAAATATATTCCCATCTCAAGGTCCATAAGACATCTATATTTTCTGCTCAGAAGTTTAATATCTTAATATATGTTTTTAATTCATCAGGACTTAATTTTCTTAAAATTTATTTATTTTTACTGCAAAGTCAGATATATTTAGAAAGGAGGAGAGAGAGGAAGATACTCCATCCAATGATTCACTCCCCACGTGGTCGCAATGGCCAGAGCTTCACTGATCCGAAGCCAGGAGCCAGGAACCTCTTCAGTCTCCCACACGGGTGCAGGGTCCCAAGGCTTTGGGCTGTCCTTGACTGCTTTCCCAGGCCATAGGCAGGGAGCTGGATGGGCTGTGAGGCTGCCTGGATTAGAACCAGTGCCCATATGGGATCCTGGCACATTCAAGGTAAGGACTTTCACTGCTAGGTCACCATGCCGGTGCCCATTAGGAGTTAATATATCAATGTAGTGTGAGGAGAAAAAAAATTTTTTCCTGTCAGCTAGTTACTTTTCAATTTCACTTTTCAACAGTGCATTGTTTTGTTTGACATGAAACTTTTCTCTCTGATGTATAAATTTTGGCACATGCCTTAGTGTGTGGTTCTGTTTCTGGACTGTTTTCTCCTTTAGTTTTCCCTGAAGTGATACGTCACTGCTGTGACTAAAACAAAGTCATACAGATTCCCGACACACGGTAGGGCAGATCTTCCCTCTTCTTCTTCAGGTTTGTGCTGGGGATCGCTGCCTCTTTCTTCTCCCACATCATTTCAGAGGCTTCCTAAAAGTCCTGTGTTGGGACTTTGAATGAAATGGCATAGAATCAGTAAATCCCTCTGGGGATAACTGGCACTCATATCTTGCTCCACTTTCCCGTCCATGAAGATGGTATAGCTTCCCGTTGACCTGGGGCTTTCATTACATCATTTTCTCGGTAGAGATGATGGAGGTATTTTGTTCCATTGCTTCTAGTTCCTGGGTGTTGTTTATGCATATACATCGAATCACCCTGCAACCGTCTCCGTTGATTCCCATTTTTTTAACCAGTATGAGAAGGAGAATGTTGAGAGTTAGGTTGGAGGCATGGTTTGGGAGTGGTTTGGTTTCTTTGTTGATGCTTGAGCAAGCATGTGAGAGGGCTCTGCTCTGGGTCCCTTCAGAAGGCAAGCATTGATCGTCTGGGCAGGTGCCATGGGTGATCCAGGGAGAAGCTGGTCCAGGAAGAAGAAACCAGTGTGGAAGAGGTTAGCTGTGGAGGAAGGAGTTACAGAGATCCATAGTTGAATCCTGGATCTCAAGTCTATTCCTGGCTGGAGACTTCAGGCAAGAACTTAGCCTTTTTGTTCTAAATCAGCAAAGAGCTTAAAGGTGAGGCTCCCAGGAGGAAATTGCTGGTGGGGTTTTGGAATACAGGAAGGATCTCCTCTGTGTCTCCCTACAAGCAGAGAATGGGAGAGACCTTTACAGAGTCGAGGTATTCACTGCAGCTGAACAGCCCAGCCACAAAGCCAGGCTGATGCTCACTGTGGAACAGGTTATGTTTTCCCACAGAGCTGTGACTTGGCAGGCCCCTAAGCAGGATGGTGCATCCGGGGAGTGTGAATTAAGGCGACATTGAGCAGTGCTGCACCTGAGGCCTTGATTGGAATGCCAGCTGCTGTGTGCTTAGTTCTGTGGCTGAGTACAAGTGGGCATTCGGAGGTCACAGATGGACCAGCAGCAGCACCCAGGGCCTTAGATTCAAGGGACTCATTCTGGGAATAGCCAACAGCAGAGCTGCCTTGGTGGCAATCCCTGCCACATCCACTTCACTCCTGGTCTTGGCTTCCTCCCACGCCCTGATGGCACAAGAGCCTCCACCCAGCAGTCCCCACTGTGCTGAAGGTCAACACTGCTGCATCATGGGTTCTTGAGCTCTGGACGGTGCAGTCTTTCCCTGTGCCCTGGGCAGCCCCTGAGTGCCCGCCTCTGAGGGAGAGCTCTCAGGCCGCTCCCTGGGCCCACAGGCTGGCAGCTTCCCCTCCTGGCGACTGCGAAGGTTCCATCCGCACCTGATTTGTGATCCCCGTGAAAGGAGCCTGCACGCGACCGATAAGTCATCATCCTGAGAGGTGATGACAGTCGTCTCTATGCCCATTGATTAATGAAAACAGGCCTAGTTGGACACAGAGTAGATGGTTATAAATGGTGCTGTCACAGAAAAATAATTATTGTATTAATAAGGAAACGGTTCAAAACCAGGCTCTAAAAAAAGAGAACTGGTGACTTGGCATCTCTGTGGGTCTGTGAGGCGCTGCCAATGGGCTTGTGGTGGGGACCCGGGGGAGGCACCTCTGTTGTCCTGGGACCCCTCGTGCCCACCCTCCACGTGTGCAGGTAGATGTGACCTGGCTCTCATGGTGCAGGGGTGGGGGCTGCCACCCACTGCCAGGGAAGGGGGATTGTTTGCAGGCCTTTGATACCACTTGCAGTAAGAACGAGGGGGGGGGGCGAGTCTATCTTATTGTACCTGAAACACTCTATGATATGTACTAAATATTATGACTACTCAGGGCTTGCAATAATTGATTCACCCACACAGCCATTTAGTCTGCGAGCTGTTCGTTTTACAAATTCTACAATCTTTTAGAAATTCTTTCAGTGCGGAAGATTGCTGCCTGGCCTCAGATTCATTATGGTGATTGAATCCTCTTCAATAGAGAACGGTTTGAAGAGAGCACATTGCCCGTGTGTCTCACTCAGAGAGAAGGCACATAGGTTAAAAGCTTGTCTGGGTGGCATAATTCACTGCCGCCATGCCAAACAATCACGTCTTATTGTGACCTTCATAAGATACAAAAAGGCAACAGGATGGAGCTGGGCTTTTTTTAAACCCACTCACAGAGTTAGCTTCCCAACATCTGAAGCTTGGAGAATTCCTAATTAAATAACCAATTAATAATGTAGAATAGAAAAAGCTATTTTTTTTTCTGAAATGCAAAATCATAATTAATCAGAGTACAAAAAGCTGCCTGTCTTTATATCAGAAAAATATAGACGAGGTATTTAAATATTCCACCACACCTGAACCCTGGCCATCCGTCATTGTTATGACTTAAAACATCTCAGACTAAATTAGGTTTTGTTTGTATAGAGCAGTGAAAGTCAGATGGCTTGAATGACAAAATTAGAACATGCTCAAATCACTGAGACAAAACCGCATAAAGAGAAAGATGTGCAAGAAACGGGCTGCCAGTTGGAGCAGGAATCATCGGCTCATAGATATTTTTAAAAAATGGGCTCTTTCCCACTCACCTGACTGGCGGGATGAGGCTAAATTTTTGACCCCAAAGCAGACATTCAAATGTGTGTGTGTGTGGGGGGGAGGCGGTGTTTAAAATAATCATCTCTGTCCCCTTGCTAATTTCCCCAAATGGCAAGCAAGCATCTCTAGAGGAGCCCCCGCCCCGTCCCCAGCACCGATCTCGGGATGTCTCCACCTCTGGCATGTCCAGGTGCCAGTCACCCCCTGCTGACCACCACCCCTACACCTGCCCCCTACGCAGGGCCCCCACTGATTGCTGTGGGGAGGGAGAGCCAGGCTTTCTCCCCACCATGCCCCACCTCGTGTCACAGTGACAGTTGGAAAGAAAGGATTGTTTTCGCATGTGTGTCATCTCCAGAATTTATATTATAATCATGAAATACCAAAACCAGGGAGCCCAACCTGATAGGCTGCTTCCGTGTCAGCCATCATCTGTGAAGGACACGTGGGCTTAGGCGGCTGCCCGATGACCCAGCATGGCCACCTCCCCCACCCCCCGGCTAGTGTTCAGGCATGGTCAGGTGCTAAGCAGGTAGAGCCACCTTTCCTTTCTGTGGCTTTGGCTCCTGGGAGCCCACCTTATCCTCCAAGAGATAGCCTGGTAGTCACTTCCCATGGGATGTGTCTGGGTTTACCTGGTACAAAACTGGTTTCTCCCACTCGTGGCCGTGCGCCTGGCTGTGCCAACCCCATTCTCCCTTGCCTTTGGCACTGTCAACTCCAATCGAGGAGAGTCTTCAACTCCCTCTGCACAGAGCCCAGAGCTCAGCCAGGTCCTGTCCTTCAGGGCTGGCAGGCCTGCAGGGTGACGCCCAGGCAGGTGCTGCCCCTCTCGTGCCACAATGCCACCAGCCTCTGTCTCACCCACCCCGACAAATCTCCTCCAATATATAATTTGCTGTTATCGTGGCAATAAATAATTTTTGGTGACAGTTTTACTGTGAGACTTTGCACAGTGTTTTTTTTTTATTGACAAAACTGCTATGAATCAACATACATGAACACAAAAAGAGAGAAATATCTGCATTATGGCAGCGGCTTGGTCGGTAGGGTGCCACGTGGATCCCTGCTGCTCTTGGGGATGAACTGCGGGGCCCCGGCATTGCCATGCTCAGGGGCTGTGGTGGGCAGGGGCTCCTCCTGGGGAGGAGGGAGAGTTGCCGAAGAGATGGGTGTGGCCCCAGGGATAGGGACATGGCAGCCCTTGGGCCACAGAGAAGAGGGGGTTGGAGGAGCACTCATTCGTACTTTCTGTCTTTCTTCCCTCCCCAACACTTTCATCCTTCCCCTCTTTCTTCCCAGTCATCCATGTGAGTGGTCCATCAGGTTGGACCTGGGCCAGCTTGCAGGCTGTCGCCCCCGCTCCAGTGCACAGAGGACCCCTCCCAGTGGGTGCCGGCATGGCTGGGTGAACCATGGCAGGAGCTGCTGGTTTGTTCACTGACTCCCTCCCTCCAGCATGGACTCAACACCTCCTGCAGGCTGAAGTGTGTTCCCAAGCTGTGGCTGCGCTGTGCAGTGTCACCTGCAAATGTAAGTTGTCCCAGGTGGGGTGAGGAGTTGGAGAGCTCCCCACCTCCCACAGCCCTCCCACCCTGGAGTATGCTGAGAACAGGCAGTGGGGTCTGACCTGGCCCAGGGAGCCACGGCTCCCGTGTGTGAGCTGATGGGAGGAGGGCAGGAGGAGTCAGCTGGCAGCAGGAGCCCGGCCTGGTCCTGGCAGGCAGAGCAGCTGGGAAGGAGCCCAGCACATTCGAGGAGTTTTAAGAAGACCTGGGTGGCCTACATGGCAGGGCCAGCCAGAGTACAGAGGACAGTGGGGTGTGGCAGGAGTGCCTTCCAGGGGAGAGGTCTTGACTGGGAGGTGGGGTTTCTGGGATCCTGTGTCCACTCCAGCAGGAGCCGAAGACCTGTCACCACAGCACCCAGCCACCCTCTGCAGTGGCTATGGGCTGGGCTTCCCAGTAAGTTCCTTTAGCCCCTCAGTTGCCACATGTCCCCTCTTGCACCTAGCCCTTAACTCCAGGACTTGGTGGCCCTCTAGGGGCTGGGGAGGTGTGTGTGTGTGTGGCCTGGTCAGATCTAGGTTTCTGTACTCTGTGACACTCTGTGACCCGCCCTGCCACTGACCCATGGGCCCTTCCTGCCCCCAGTGGTATGTCTGCCATATTCACCTGCCCAGCAGATAGGAACACTGGAGAGGGGGGCTCCTCCACCCCTTCCATCATACTGTCCCTGGCCTTTGGTTGTCTCTCCAAAAATCCTGTCTTCCATGCAGACCTAACAGAGCATCAACCTCCTCCAGGCAGACTTCTTGTATTGTGCTCACATGGACTTCCAGTGGAGCTTGCACACTGTGGGGGTGCAGGTTACTTGGCGAGGCTTGAGACTCCTGGTTGAGTTTGGTCTCTCAGCCTGGACTGAGGCATCGGGGTCAGGGGTGGCCTCAGGCCAGAGAAGGGAGAGTGGGGCCCTCCCAGTGGACCTTCTCTGTGTCTCTCGGTGACCCAGCTCGCTGAACTGTGGGTATCTGGGAGTTGCCATTTCTGTCCCCAGTTGAACCAAGGAAGTAGCAAAGGAGCAAGACCTAGGCGGGATGGGAGGTGAGTGTGAGAGGCCTACAGAAGGGCAGGGAGCAGCCTGGGGGGGCTTCCGTCCCTAAGACCCCTCCCACACCAGCAGGTGGGGGACACCCAGGCCTCTCACCCTCCAGCAGCCCTGTGGAGTCCCTGTGTGAGTGATCCCTTTCTGCACTACCCACCACAAGCCCCCAAATTCCTTTTGTCTGGTAGGGAGGCTGCCTGGCTTGGGGGTTTGTTTACTCAGCTGGACCTACCGTGGATAGCTGTGGGCAATCCTATCAGGAAGGCAGGGACTTGAAGAATTCGGAAAGTATCCTTTCCACACTCTCGAGGTTGGGGCGGGGGATGGGACTGTGGCCAGTGCTGTCTCCTCCAGCTTGCGCCAAGCCCCTAGTCCTGTCTTGGGGCTGGGCACTGGCTCCAGCCTTGGGGAATCTTCCAGGGCCATGAGTAACCAGTTGCCAGGCAGCTGAACAGCGGTCAGTGGAGAGCAAGGTGCTGTTTGGACACACATCCAACTTGGCCTGCCCTTAGCCTGTGAGGGTAAGCCATGCTCTCCTCCAGCTTCCCTGGCACTTCTGTCAGGGTCTCTTGACCTCCCGGAGTTGGCCAGGGAAGCAGGCTTTTCCTGGAGCTGAGACAAGCTGCCCCTCCCCTCCGCTGTGGCACCTGCCCACGTGGCACCTGCCCAGGGCGGCCGCTGCGCTCTCTGCAGCCCTCGTGACGTCAGCTGAGGGATGTGGCCCTCCTCCACTGCCACATGAAGTGGAGGCCAAGGGCAGGCGTCCAATTGCTGTGGGTGAGGAATAGAATGAATCTGATTTCTAAATTGGGCCTCGGCACCCATGGTCAGTCCCTGGAAAGGGGAGGCTCCTGGCTGCAGGCTGGCTGCTCCTGCTGTGGAGAAGGGAAGATTTAGGGGCTCCCCTTGGCCTAGCCCCGGGGTCCAGATCCCTGAGAACAAGCCCTAGGAAAATTAGGATTCCATGCCGGCCTGTCAATCCCCAGAAGTGCACAGCCTTTCATTAAAATCCGGCTGACATTTCTGTGCGTTCAGAAATCCCGAGAATGTGCCAAGCGCCTGCTATTTGCCATCACATCCGCCTGGGAAGCTGTGGGCCGGCAAGCCTGCCATGCAGCAGTGCCCCCTGGGAGCCAGGAAGGTAGGCATTGCAGGGCCTGGCAGGGGCACAGGGCGGCTGTCCCCTGGAGGCAGAGGTAGGAGGCCATTGCCAGGGAGCATGCCCTGGCACCCTGGGCTGTGGGCACCTGCTGAGCCTGGGGAGGTTGGCTAGGACATCTCTTTGCTCTCATTCCACGAGGGCTCCTGCCAACCCCGCCGCGGTGGCTGCCTCCAGTGACGCTGCAGAGTCCTTCCTCTCGGCCCCTGCCTAGCGGGCCTCTGGCTGCCAGCTGTGGCAGTCGGACCTGGGTGATGTGGCAGCCAGGAGGTACCGAGGGAGGGGCAGGCCAGCTCTGTTGGCTCAGCGGCTGTGTCGGTATTGGGCATTGACCCAGGAATCTCGGAGGGAGGACCTGTCATTTGGCCAGCATGTGGGGAGTCCCCGTGCCCGAAAGGTCAACGAGATCACAGAATGTGTGCTATGGAAATGTCTGCTCCTCAGAAAGGCCAGGGCAGACATGGGGAGGGGATGGCGCAGGGGAACCTGGCTGTGCAGTCAAGTGCAGCTCTGCCCTCTTGTACTGTGGACAGTGGAGAAGTCGCACCCTCTCGGGTTGCAAGTGGTGTGGGGAGGGAGGAGGGCCCTGCAGGGCTGCGGAGCGAGCCCGGGCTGCCTCTGGCCATCGTGTACTGGACTGAAGAAAGCTGTAGGTGGGAATGAGATTGGTTCTGGGATCAGGCCTAGCTCCAGTGTGAGGGACACGGACTCAGCTTTTGTCCTCTGCCACAAAGGGTTCATCATGCATCCTGCTACCTTCAGGCATGGCTGGATCCAGGATCCTAAATAGTGAAATTGCCCTCTCCTGGGCTCCCTTCCTTTCTGTTGGCTTCATTCACATCCATATCCACCAGCAGCTGCTCTTATTACTGTAGCAGCTCAAGGAAATCGCTCCTATGAAAGTCATGGATGGGGACTCTAGGCAGATGCTCTTCTCGGAGCCAGTCCCCGGCCATGACAATGTCATCCTCTGATTTGTTGATCCCGGATCATGTAACCAGCCCAGCTCACAGATTGCGAACTTTCTCGTTTGAAGAAGAGGAACAAGTTAGGGGAGAGAAACAATAGAAGTCACTGTGCTTCCCCAAAGTAGGTCACCCATTCATCATGACCCTGAGTTTCCACACTTGTCCCAGGAAACCGATTTCTTTGACATCCTCCAGCCACACACAATCAAGCCCAGTGAGCCTGTAACCATCACAGCTCAGGCCTGAAAATGTAAATGAGGACATGGCAGAGCCTGGCCATCAGGCTCCCTCTCCCAGGCGCATGGCTCAGTGAAGAACAGGGAAGGAGCTAAGGGGACATCATACAGCCATGCTCCCTGGAGGAGGTAGAAGTGGGGCCCTGAAAGGTGGACAGAGTTGGACAGAAAATCCCATTTGCATCCTTCCCAAATGTCCCTTCTTGTACAACTTGGTAAGTGGCTGGGCTCACAGCTCACTTGGTAGCCAGGTGCAGCCACGTGGCTGAGGTGGAGACCCAGAGGCAAGCCCCAAGTCTTGCTGGGAACTTGGAGTTGGGGGCAGCCAAGTAGCAACATTCTCTCCAAGGGTCCTTGTGGGTACCGTCTGCGGAGCGCTAGAGCCGCTGCGTACACCCGTGGGGCAGCAGCCCTGCACAGCACGCTCTGTGTGCCTCACGCTTCCTTCACTCTGCAAGAGGAGCTGTAAGGCAAGACCTTACTTTGGAAGGACTACCTAATGCTTGCAGCATCTTAAGTTGGTGCCTTGTGAGCTGCCCACTTGCTGCAAGACAGCAACTGGGGACCTCAGGGGCGTCTTAACAGTCAGGTTTTGCCAACCGGAGAGAAAACTCCACCTCCTGCCAGACCTGGGAGAAAAGAGACCCTCTCGCCGACCCCTGGTCCCTCCGGAGCTTCCAATCACATGCATGAGACCAAGATCTGTGCGCAAGTGCAGGGGCTTAGAATCTCGCCTGATTTAGCACCTGCAAGGCAGAAGGCAGGGTGCCAGGGAGGGGAGAAGGATTGCACTATCGGCTGCTGGAATTGGTCATTGGGATTGGAATTTCAGTTGCGGACCCTAAAGTCCCTAGGTCGCTTGCTGAGCACCCCTGGCTCAGACTGTAGGGATACAGTGGAGCAGCGGCCTCTGCTGCTGCCCCCCCGCCCCCGTTGTTAGGTCCAGCACCATGTTTTAGAGTTTGCAGGGCTCTGGGGAAGGAGAGAGGCCCAGGAGGGCTTCCAGGAGGGGAAGTTCACAGAGCATTAGCAGCCCCCGTGTGGCGGAATACTGGTGAATGTGATAGGCGGGTGTGTTGGGGACAGTGATGGCAGATCCAGCCAGGTTGGGAAGAGAGATTGTGGGAGACAGCAGAGAACCACTGAGGCAGGGCCTGATCATGGTTTGGGATGCTAGGCAAAGTTACTGACTTCACTCTACAGTGGAGGAGAATAAAAAGATAAAGCAGGCTTCCGAGGAGGAGGCTGGCTGACTTCACTTCTGCCATCCATCCATTCATTGTATCCACATATCCATCCATTCATCCTTTCATCCATCTTATCCACACATCTATCTATCCACATATCCATCCATCCATCAATGCATTCACCCATTCGTGCTTTTTAAAAAATTTTAAACACTTATCTTTATTGGAAGTGCAGAGCTACAGAGAAAGGAGAGATCTTCCATCTACTGGTTCACTCCCCAAATGGTTGCAGTGGCTGGAGCTGAGCCAATCTGAAGCCAGCTTCAGTCTACCTGGTCTCTCATATCGGTGTAGGGGCCTAAGGACTTGGGCCAGCCTCTGCTGCTTTCTCAGGACATAAGTGGAGCAGACAGGACTCAAACAGGTGCCCATATAGGATGCTGATACTGCAGACAGAGGCTTAGCCTGCTATGCCATGGTGCCAGCCACTCATCCATCTGTCCTATCCACACATCTGCCCGTTGTATCGATTTATCTAACTATGTTTGCATCCATCCAAGTTCATATACTAGGATATGACTTGCTAAGAGTCTTGGTAAATAGGTACTAGGGATCTAAGTTCTATAGAATTTGGCATCTGAACCTTTCACTTTTACTTCCACCTTCTAGCCAGAAAAATGGGCATGTGATGTGTTAAGGCCTGTGCTGTGCGAAGGGCAAATACCTCTGCCCACCAGACACCGGGAGCAGGTGGCACTCATCCAGCAGATGTCATCATCTGGTAACAGGTGGTTGGGCAGGGCACAGGCTTTCCAGGTACTCCTGGCAATGCCCAGGGCATGCTTACTGAGACTGGGCAACTTGAGGACAAAATTATTCTTCCCTTCCCTCCCTTGAATAGACATTTATTGGCAACTCCCTCGTGTTAGACCCCGGGACTGCAGGGGTGGGCAAGCTCTGTGCCCTAGGAGCTGACATAAACAGCAATGAACAATCACCAGGGTTGCCTCTTGGCAGACACCCAGTGAAGGAATGAATGAGAGGATGAATGAATGCTATGAGGCTCTTAGAGGACAAGGGGTTGCTGTGGCCCCACCTGCACTCCGGGTGTTCTGGGTTGAATTGTTGCCATTCCCTCCCCCCTGCCCCATTCCTGTGTTGAGTTCTAACACCCAGTCCCTCGGGCTGAGTATGAGACCTTTGTGTGCAGGGGGGAAAACCGGGCCTAATGAAAGCAGGCTGGGCACCTGATACCTTTATGAAGAGGGAGGCGTGAGCATAGACACTCCTGCAGGGAGAAGCAGGAAGGAGATGGCCTTCTAGATGGCAAAGAGAGAGGCCAGGCACCTGTGCTCCCTTATCCCCACTGAGGAGCCAACTCCACTGATGACAGCATGGAGTGAATGCATACGCCGCTGGCGGCGTGCCTTGTGAAGGTGGCCATAGTGAACCAACACCCTGTGCCGCTGGAGCCCTGAGTGCCCACCTCAGACAGGGACAAGGGGCTATCCAGACACTGGCTGCAGCTGGGCCACACGTGAGGTCCACCCCCATGCTCAGTAGCCCTCCAAGGTTCCCTGGGGGCCACCCAGGGCCAAGCCAGGACCCTCGCAGCCCGCTGGGCCACCTTCACATTGACCTGATGAATTGCAGTCTCACTCCCTTGCTCTTCTCTAAAACCTTGCCTCTGGTACACTTGCTGTCCCCCGTGGCTCTTTTCTGTCACCAGCTCTACTCACTGCAGGACCTCATGGGAACATCACATACCTGTGGATTCCAGGAGGCAGGTGCCACCTGCTGTTGACCACCCAAAGAGTTGGGGACCCTCCTGGTCTCCTCTCATCGTGGGTGCGTTGGGGTTTAGTATGCAGCCTGTCCCTGGGGCTACTCTGTTCTCTGTTGAGAATATGTTAGGTTAACAAGAGCTCAGTCAGCATTTGGGGAGGCCAGATGGACAGGAGGACGATAGATGGATCTAGATCGTGGAGTGGGATGGAGTTTGTTTCCCGGTGGGCTGGGGAAGGAGGGCAGGTGCACAGAGTCCTCACTGCATGCTGGCGCTGTGCCCTGTGAGCGCTCTGGGCTCCCTTCCGTTTAGTCCTCTGTGTCTTTGGGCTGCAGAGGAGGCAAGCACGGAACTATGCCGGGTTCCCCCTGCTTCCTCAGTGTCCCTTCCTGTCCCATGGGGGTTCTAGGGCTCTCGGTATACTGGTGGCCCTGGAGGCTGGTGCTGCAGTGTCCTGCTCTGAAAGGATTGCAGGAGTTGGGTCTTTGCCCTATGAGGGTCCCCATGCTAAGTCGGGCTCCCACCTGGCATGCCAGAGGGCCAATACCCACATGTCTTTTTTTTTTTTTTTAACAATTCTGACACTTTTTAGATTTATTTATTTATTTATTTATTTTTTAAAGATTCTATTTTTATTGGAAAGGCGGATATACAGAGAAGAGAGACAGAGAGGAAGATCTTCCATCCGATGATTCACTCCCCAAGTGAGCGCAACGGCCGATGCTATGCCGATCCGAAGCCAGGAGACTCTTCCGGGTCTCCCACGCGGGTGCAGGGTCCCAAAGCTTTGGGCTGTCCTCGACTGCTTTCCTGGGCCACAGGCAGGGAGCTGGAAGGGAAGCGGGGCTGCCGGGATTAGAACCGGCACCCATATGGGATCCCGGGCGTGCAAGGCGAGGACTTTAACCACTTGCGCCACCGCGCTGGGCCCCACATGTCTTATAGGTGGAAAAGATTCAAGGTCTGTTACTTGCCTCAATTCAGCAGTGTGAGTGTCTGGTTGGGGTATGGGGGGAATTAAGAAAGGATGGTCAGAGACTGGGATGGCCCTGTCCTTGGCCGTGGCCGAGAGGAGCTACTCTGCAGGAATTCTAGGCAGTGGTCATCCTAGCTCCCTACTGAGGGAGGCAAAATCCCCATGTAAGAAGTTTGGGGGCAGCCTAGCTCCCCATCTCTGAAGAGGACACACTGGCCTCATCCCAGGGAGCCCCACCTCTCCTCCTCTGGCCTGGCCGGCAGAGCCCCAAGGCAAGATGCCTGGGTATGTTTATTTTGGGAGGGTTTTAGCTGGTCCGATGAGGAAGTGAGCTTTGTTAAAAGGGATTTAACTGTGGGTCACTGCCAGTTTGAGGGGCTTAGGAAGAAAGAAAGAGAAGCGCTTTTCCCCTGTTCTTTCCCCCAGAGCAGGGGCCCCTGCCTCACAAAGGCTCGGCCTGGAGCCGGCCCTCAATGCCAGCCCAGCTGGAGAGAGCTCCTTTATAGGGAAAAGGCTGAGTGGTTTATGGGAACGAGCGAGATGGGTTCTTAGTGGCTAAAAGAAAGGCATTTGGGAGCCTTTAGGGCTGCGGGGCTGGGCCTGGCGCTGACGAGGGCTGGCATCTGAGACCCATGGTGGGAAAGTTACACCTTGTCTCCAAGCGCTGGCCAGGCAGTTTGGGCCCTGCCCCTGAGCCCTTCTAACCCTAGGCAGTGTTGGCCCACGGGAGAGCCACGTGTGGACCCCAGGTCAGTGGCCTCAAGGGGACATTTGCGGGACTTGACTCCCAGGGATTTCTGTGAAGGGGACAAGTCAGGTTGCCTTGGGCTGGCCTGCGGCCTGCTGCTGCTGTCAGGGCCTTGGAGTTGTCGTCTCTGTGTCTGAGGAGGAGCCCTTCCCTCCGGCCAGGGGTCCCCTGTCTGTCTGTCCACTGCAGGTGATCTGGTTCTCACCAAGTGGGGAGAGGAGGGAGTCTTCAAGGCTTCACCCCAACCGAGGCTGGGAGCCAGTGCATCTGCTCCCTTTGTCACCTTAGGGTCCCTGATGGCAGCTCCTGCCAGCCTCCTTCTTGGCGCTAAAGAGGGAGCCTCAGACCTGGTGCCGCTGTGACATCAGAGCTCACCCTGGCCCTGTGCGGGCACGGGAAGCAGCTCAGACTGGGGGAGTGGGTCCGTGGGCTCCTGCCGTGAGCAAAATAGGAACAACTAAATAAGGCACCCCTGCTGCTCCAGGGAAAAATCAGGCCTGTCACTTGTGATTTATGAGTGATTGCCAAAACAGGGAGCCAGCCTGCCTTTCTGGGAGGCCCCCCCCCCGCTCTGCCCCCCTCTGTGCTGACTTGGTGGGTGAGGCTGGGGGTGGCCTGGTTTTCCTGGGATCCGTATAGGTGGGTCCTCCAGTGACCCTGAGTATTAACCCCTTCCTGCCTGCAAATCCCTACTGGCTGCTAGCGGGGAGGCAGGGCACTCTCTGCTCCCAATTTGGCACCAAGGTAGGGAGGGCATATGGACGGCAGCCACTGGCAAGGTGCCTACGCCAGGCCCTGGCTCCAGTCCCAGTGTGAGCTTGGGACGGTGGCGAGTAAGCTCTCCATCGCTCTCTGCCCTATAAAGATTCCTGGCAGAGCCGCCTGCCCACGCTGCCGCCCACATCCCCTCGGGCTCCCCGTGGAGGGGCACCAATTTGTCCTCGCTTGTGACTGCTCGGGCCAGATGGCGGGTATTTCCAGGCCACAAAGTCTTCTGACCTTTCAACAGTTGCTGCCGAATTTCAGTAATGAAAGGGCCTCTTTTGAATACGTACAAATGAGACGTTATATTTCCATACATTTTATTTCCAGCCTCATCTGCGAATCTAATATTGACCCGGAGTTATCTGTGATGGGGAAGTTATTAATTCTGACAGATAGAAGGGAGAAGCTAATATTCGCCTTTTACAAACACCTAATATTAATCTCGGGTGCTGTAAACCAGTGCTGCACGCCGGCATGGGGGAGATGACACTAGCTTGGAATTTGATAATGAAAAATGGGAAAGTTTAATTTCAGGGAAGGGAGAAAAACGTTTTCCTGCTGCGAGGTAAGCAGCATGAGAGGCCTGGGCCATGGGATTCCCAGAGTACGGGGTACGGGTCTGCCAGGTGGGTGCTCCTGACCCAAGGGCCATGTGTGCATCGGGCTGGCAGAGGCGCTCGGAATGGTCTGCAGCCTTCGGGTCTTACAGCCTTCACCACTCACACATCTCTCCAGCTGCCTCCCACTGGCCCTGGGTTGAGGACTAGCTGAAGGCTGATGGGATCTCAGGGTCGGTGGGCTCAGAGCTCCTGGCCTGCCCAGCAGAGTGGGTGTAACTAGGCCCTGCTGCTCCAGGCTCTTCTTCTGCAGCCCGGCCACTCCAGGTGTTGCTGTGTGACCTGGATTTCTCTATAGTTTGCACACAGGAGGTGGGGACCACAACAGAGCGGGAGCCAGAGGGTTCTCCATGGCCTTGGAGAGCTTGGGGCCCTAGCCCTTGACCCCAAGTTTTGTGGTGGGATCTGCCAACTTCCTCTTTTAGTTGCTTGAGTTTTGCCTGCGCCCACCTACCCAGCCTCTTTGGAGGAACGACGTCCCCAGATCCAGATGTTAAAATCCTAATGCCTGGGACCCCAGGATGTGACCTCCTTTGGGATACAGGGTCACTCCAGAGGCAAGTGGCTGAGATGAGATTGTACTGGTGTCCTGGTATATCATAACCGGTGTCCGCATTCAGAGGATGTTTGTATACACACACACACACACACACACACAGAGAGAGAGAGAGAGAGAGAGAGAGAGAGAGAAGGATGCAGAGATCCTGCCAGGCTTCTGCAAGGCAAGGAATTCCAGGGCCTGGCAGCCACCACGAAAGCCAAGCCTGGCCCACATTTCTACCTTAAACTTGCACACTGCAGAACTGTGTAACACCAAACTTCTGGGGTTTAAGTCCCCCAGTCCACTGGTACTTTGTCCTAGCCACTGGGACAGACTTGTTGCATTGCCTTACTCAGCACCACTTGTCAGCTACGGTTGTGGGTGGGGCTGAGTGAGTTTATGGGAAACTGTGTGAGGGGAGAATAGCGCTTGCCATCGTGTTATGCACCTGTTGTATTCCCAGCCCTGGCATGCCGTCTACACATCGTAAGTGTCCAGGAGTAGCTGCTGTTGTTGTTGCCAGTCAGGAATACTCCAACAAGCATTTAGTAGACTCCTCTTGTATGCCCAGCGCTGTGCCAAAGTCTGGGTTATCTACAGAAGGCTCACTGAGTGTATCCTGATAAATGTTTATTTCCTGCAGACTGGTGGATCCCGGGGGCTTGGTGAGGTGGAGCCTTGGCCAAGAGTTGGGAAAATTCAGGTCAGAATGTCAAGAGCAGCCCTCACTGTGAGGTTAGGTGGGGAAGGGCGTGGGAAGCCCTGGGGTGGCTGCAGGTGGTCTTGGGCTGTGGTTCTGTAGAATGTGGTCTTCCTCAGTTCACCTGCGGCACATGGTGACAGGCACTGGCTGTGTTGGTCACTGTGGAGCTCAGCAGCAGAATACACAGCAGAGGGTTGGGACATGGGGTGCTTCCCTCCCTGCCGTGACCTCGAGGCTACCCAGTGGTCACCTGCTTGGCACGTGTAGAACACACTTGCACAGATCTGATGCTTGCCCATCATTGGCTGCCAGAACTGGGAGGACCCTCTGACCCTTGCGTCTTTACGGCTAAAGCAGCAGGTAAGGAAGAAGCGTCCCAGAGATGGGTATCGACATCCTCCAGGCCACATGGCCACTCAGGGCTGCAGAGTGGGAAGGCTCAGCCATGGCCTCCGCCTGAGGCCTCAGGTACTCTTCCAGGTGGAAGGGATTGAAAAAGCCCTGGTTTTGCCAGAGCGCTCTAGACTGTTTTTTTTTTTCTGTGTCCTGCTCTCATGTGCCTGCTCCTCAGGTCTCATGGGAGAGCCCAGGCTGTGGTCACCCTCGCTCCTTTCTCCTTGGCTTCTGCTGTGGGGTTTTCGAGAGAGGTGGCATGGGCTATACAGATGCCAGGGCTTGTTCCCACCTGCCCCAGGCTGGATGACTTTCCCTCTCAAGCCCTGGCACTCCCAGGAAGCCAGACACACAGAGCTGCGGCTTCCAGCAGGTCTCACCCCAAGGATCAGCCTACTTCTGGGGCAGCTGGAAGCAGGCTTCACCCTGCCCCCAGGGCTCTGGCCGCCCCTAGGGTGGGCTGCATCACCTGGCCCCAACTTTGAGAGTCCCCAGGGTGGTGGTTATCAGAGGGAGGACTGAAAAATCCCGACAGAGCTTGTCAGCAGCACCCCGATTGGGGAAGCAACACCTACAAAATCTATTATTCATTAAGTGTAACCAATATATAATTTAAAACAGTGGGTTTTGTCAAATAATGTTAGGTCAGCATAATTTTCTGCCTATTACTAATATCTATAGCATCTTTGCTTTAGTCAGCTCTATTTAAATATGCAATCATTTACAGCTTTTGAGAATATTTCTGTGCTCTCCCAATTTCCAATATTCAACGACGACAAATTTTATGCTGACATCAATAGCAAACTATTAAAGACAGTATTTCATTATTGGTTTTTCATCCCCAAAGTTATTTACAATTATATACTAAGCACTAATATTAAAGGAAACCGTTTAAATGAGGTGCTATCTACTTTAGCAATATGTCTGTCACAGAATGAGATTGTGTTTAAAGATTTTATCAAGAAATGGTTGTTTGCTGAGGTTATGTTTTGTCCATGAAATATGCATTTCATATCTCTTTCATTTCATTAACATAATTTAATTTGTGCTTTGCATTTTGTGCATAATACATATTTGATTTACAAAACAAATATTTCCATTAGAAAATGAATTTCATGCAGGCAAAAAAGCAGAACCAAATGATGTATTGAAGGAAAATAAGAAGAAATGAAATGCATTTTCTCAGTCTATTAAAAAATCTATGGCATTGACAGAAAGTGCACTTAGTGCTACATTTAAAAAATAGCACATATGTCAATGTATTAACAAATAGAATTGGAAATACAAATATTTCCCTATATCAAGCCAAGAATCTCTTTATTTTAATTGAGTTGATTTAAAAGCCCAACTACAATTTAATTTTTATTTCATGACGTGGTGCTGGGCTGGTGCTGTTGGAGCCGTGTGGGGTTGGTTGGCGTTTGATGGGAGAAGATAGTTGACCTTAAAAATGGTTTTTATTGACAATGGAGAGACATGGTTGAATAGCAAGCAAATGGGAAGCGGCCCTTTGTGCCGGGGGCTGGGAGGGCCTTGCGGGGCCGGCAGGCTTTTGAGCAGTTCCTGCCTCTGCTCTGGATGCCTCCTGCTTGGCCCTTTGTGCCCCTGCCCAGCCCCCTTGGGCTGCTCAGGGTCCCAGGCAGTGAGCAGTGAGTCTTCCAACTCGCAGTGGAAGCTCTGCTGGATTTCAAGGCAAGGATCCACGTCTCCCCACTCCCACAGTGTGCTGGGAGTCTGGACAGGTGTGCTGGGAGCAAGAGGGTGCCTTGGTCAGTGCCTCTATAGTGGCACTTGAAAGGGAGCCTGATGGGCTGACCTGGCAGAGGGGCTAGAAGTGGTTAGGAAGGCTTTGGAAGCAATGACACAATGCCGAGTTCAGGACCCGTCCTACCTGGTTATCGGTCCTTCCTGCCCACCCCACCCCTGGACAATTGCCAGCCTTTACTCAGCTGGGTGAGAACAAAGGGGGTGAAAGCCTTAGGAAGGGGTCTGGTGCGGAGCCCTGGGTCTGGCTCCCTGCTGTCCTCTGAGTTGCTTGGGCTGTGCACTGAACCACAGCAGGGGTGCCATTCATGCAGATGAAGATGAGAAGCCCCTCCACCCCCCCCCCAGGCTCTGCGTGGACTTTCTCCAGCAGGTGATGTCACACAGTCCGTGACGGGTGATCCCCGTGATGCTGCTGCCCCAAACTCCCACAGGCTCTCTCACCCACGCTCCTACCCTCACACCTGACGCCTGGATTGCTCCCCTGTGCACACGTGAGCCTCCTCCCTCAGTGCCTGTTGGCCCCTCTTCATCAGGATGCGGCTGTGGGGCTGGACCTGGCCTTCCTGGACAGTCCCTTCAGTGTCAGAGGCCTCCCCAAGCATCCAGGCCAAGTGAGGGAACCTGGCCTGTGGGAGCTGTCCCCAAGCCTCAGGGACCTGGGAGAGCCAAGGGCACTTCCTCTGCCACCTGCCTGGGATTACTGGGTCCCGTGGGGGTCAGGGTATGTGTGTGCGTGCATGCGTACCTGCGAGTGTATTTCATCTATGCATGTATATGTATGAACACATGTGTTTGCACAAGCCCTGGGATGGCCCGGTCCCTGCTTCTTTATCCCTATGCCTTCCAGAGTCTCCTCCAGTCTGGGAACAGGGGAGAATGGAACATGGGAGGCAGCAGTGGTTTGTAACTTGCTCAACCCTTTTCCATAACAAGGGTCCCAGATACCAGGCAAGGGACCCACAGCAGAACCAAGAAGTTGGCTTTCTACCTTACAAGGAGTGGAGGGGAGCCTGAAGGGCAAGGCAAGGGGACACCCTGCAGCCCATCTTGGATGCCACAGCAGGAGCTGCAGGCAGCCCTCAGACTATCCCTGAGCCTTGGGGAGAGGAGGAGTCAGAAGACCAGGTGAGCCACACGGCTTTTGCTGTGTTGATGAAGGCAAGGACAAAGGCCCCAGGACAGGTGGGTCAGAGCAGCGTGTGGCCTAGGCTCTCTCTGGTGTCACCCTGTACCTTGGTTGTTGGCACCCAGTGGCCTCTCCAACAGAGGGTGGACCATCTGAGCTAAGTACAAGGGAGACCTCATCTCTCTGGCCTGCAGGTGCCTGTGTCCTGTGGACCCATTGTAGCCATGTGTGTGAGATGACACATAGCCCCTGCAGATGTGGGATTTGGTCACAGCTAGCAAGCACAGCACAGGGTTTTCCCCTCCGGCCTCTCCTTCCCGTCCTGTTCCGGCTCCCCTGGTGGGCCACGTTCCAAGCTCTCAGCTACTCTGGCTGCCCCTGGGGTTTTTGCTGTTGTTACAGTTCCTGCTTTTTATTTTAAACTGCTCCATTGCTATTTTCTGCCAAATTTCTGGCCAGGAACCGTAAACTCCTTTCGTGATGTTCAGTCTGTTGAGTCTACCTTCTGTTTCCAGGTCTGTGTTTATCTTGAGGATGTTCCCCCCCAGCTGGAGCTCTAGGCTCTGCTGGTTGTCCCCCGGAATGGGGTCTCAGCTGCTCCAGGCTGTGCTGGTTGTCCCCTGGAATGGGGTCTCAGCTGCTCCAGGCTCTGCTGGTTGCCCTCTGCCATGGGGTCTCAGCTGCTGCTCTGGTGCCTTTTTTTTTTAAAGATTTATTTATTTATTGGAAAGTCAGATATACAGAGAGGAGGAGAGACAGAGAGGAAGATCTTCCGTCCGATGATTCACTCCCCAAGCGAGCGCAACGGCCTGTGCTATGCCGATCCGAAGCCAGGATCTAGGAACTTCTTCTGGGTATCCCACATGGGTGCAGGGTCCCAAAGCTCTGGGCCATCCTCGACTGCTTTCCCGGGCCACAGGCAGGGAGCTGGATGGGAAGTGGAGCTACCGGGATTAGAACCGGTGCCCATATGGGATCCTGGTGCGTTCAAGGCGAGGACTTTAGCTGCCAGGCCATGCCGCTGGGCCCTGCTCTGGTGTCTTCTTTCAACGTGACCTTTGCTGCCTCCCATAAGATCTGTCTTCCTCTTTCATGGTCGGTGCTCTCATTTTCATGGTGTGCATCCTTTCGTGGCTCTCTGAGAACAGGTGTCTGCTGGAAATGTCTCTGACCATCTCGTCTTCGCAACTCTTCACCTGGTCCCAGAATTCTGGGAGAAAGTTTTCTCTCTCGTTGCCCCATGATCAGCTGGAGAAACCTCGTGTTTTTTCTATCCCAGCATTTTCCAGATGTCTCATTGTGTCTCCCCAAAACACTAAGACCACGCCCTTCTCTTTTTGAAAGATGTATTTATTTATTTGAAAGACAGGGTTACAGAGAGAGTGTGTGTGCTTCCTGCACTAGTTCACTCACCCAGTGGCCCCAAAGGCTAGGGCTGGGTTAAATTGAAACCAGGAGCTTTCTCCCATGTGGGTACAGAGGCCCAAGAACTTGGGCTATTTAATGCTACTTTCCCAGGTACATTAGCAGGGAGCTGGGTCAGAAGTGGAGCAGCTGGGACTTGAACCAGTGTTCACATAGAATGCTGGGTATTACAGACAGTGGTTTAACCCACTGCCCCACAGTGCTGGCCCTAAGATCCTCTCTTTACCTCTGTCCCGGGAAATTTTGTGACAATGAACTCTTTCTGTTTTAAAACTCGTGTCTTCCCATCCTAGCTTCTGTGAGCTGTTTCCTTACAAGGGTTCTGTCCAGGGTTTTTTTTTTTCCTGGCCAGATCTTTCTGGAATTCTTGTCAGTTCTCTGTTTTACCCTGTTGACCTCCGATCTAGTCTCTCCTCTGATCTTACTACTCTCTTTTCTTGTTTAAAATTTTTGTCTTTTCTCTGTTCTACTTTCTGAGGGATTTCCTTAGCATCAAACTGCTGTATTGATTTTTTTCTTAGATGCTGCTCTCATATTTCCAATTTCCTTTCCTTTATTCTCTGGGAAATGTTGCTCTTGCCACTCTGATCCCTGGTTCCTGGGAGTGTCGGTGGTCGCCTCCTCCGCCACCCCCCCCCCCCGCGTGTGACTCCCTTTCCTCGGGCTCCTAGATGGCCCCCCATCAGGCCCAGGTCTCTTGGGCCTCTGTCTCTTGGGGGGTGGAGCTCCCTGCACTGTGGTGGCCCTCAGTTGCCCCTGCACACCTGCTAATGAAGGGCTGCAGGTGGTAAGCAGGGACCTGTGGGCAGGGCTGGCTGGCTGGGGCCGTGTTGGGGGCCACAGGAGGGGTGCCTGGCCCACTTCCCTGGGACCTGCCCATGGCATCTCAGCTGGTCGTTCTCCTGGGCTGGGGGTGGAAGCAGAAAGATAAATGCAGCCATCCGATCTGGGGTTGGGGGGAAGTTCGCTGGGTGCTAGGGTGCTGCTGCGTCCACTTACCTTCCCCAGAGCACTGGCTCCACTTTTCTGCTGGGTTTGTGGGACATTCTGATGCACAGGGCTGGGAGGGTTTCAGGGTGGCCCTAGCTCTCAGTCAGTCCTCCGGGTAAAGCTCTGTCGGTACTCCATGCTCAGGTGTGCCTGGCACCTCCGTTCCCAAGAGCCCCTGCTGCAGGTGCCGAATAATCGTGGGCTGGATGGGTCCCTTTTCCAGTCATGGCTGACTCCATTGGCCCACCACCCCTTCCCCAAAGGGGGGACCATTCCTTCTTCCTGTCTCTGGAACCACTGGGGGAGGCCTAGCAGGGAGGTGAGAATGACAAGGAAGGGTTGGTGAGGACGGAGGCAGCAGACAGCTCATGCTCCGTGAGAACAGTTTTAGTAACGCCCAGCTGACTTCCAAATCCCCCTGTCTGCCAGCTGTCTGCTTGTTCAAAAACCCAGGGGGCTGTGCCGTGGCGTAGCACGTTAAGCCACTGCCTGTGACTGCATCCCTTATCGGAGAACAGCGTGAGCCTTAGCTGCTCTGATTCCCATCCAGCTCCTTGGTTAATGAGCCCAGGAAGGCAGTGGAAGATGGTCCATCCACATTCCTGGGTTGGGCCAGGCCTAGCCCTTGTGGTGACGGTCATTTAAGGAATGAACCGATGTGTGCAATCTCTTCCTCTCTTTCCTTCTCTCTGTTTTTCAAATCAATAAATCTTTAAAAAATAAAAAAAGACCATGTAGGGTATTAAGAGGAAACTTAAGGTGCAATGGGATCAATCAATAAAAAAGCTGGGGTGCAGGGGCTGCCCCTTCCTGTCTGACACTGACTCCGGCTGAGCAGATGCCTGGGGAGTGGGCTCTGCGACGGGTTGCTAGCGTGTTCATAGGGCAAGGTTTTTTTTTAGCTTTAGGAATTGAGTGGTGGGCTGGCACTGTGGAGTAGCAGGTAAAGCTACACCTGTGACGCTGGTACCCCATATGGACACTGGTTCAAATCCTGGCTGCTCCACTTCTGATCCGCTCCTTGCTAATGTCCCTGAGAAAGATGTACCAGCAGAAGATGACCCACATCCTTGAGCGCCTGCACCTGCGTGGAGCACCGGGACGATGCTCTGGCTCCTAGTTCTGGACCGCACCAATTCCTGCCATTGAAGCCATCTGTGGAGTGGACCAGTGGATGGAAAGTTTCTCTCTCTTTCTCTGTCTCTCTTGCTCTCTCTCCTCTCTGTGGCTCTGCCTTTCAGATAAACAATTTTGTTTTTTAAAGAATTGAGCATCCCCGAGAAAACTCCTTGATTTTGAATCAGCCAGGCCCCAAACACCCAAAACATGGAAAATAAAAGACATGATTAGTGTATGTCCCCTCCCAGGCTGGATGTCGGGACCATGGGACAGGATCATGGGAGAGGAGCCTGGGACAGCCTTCCGCTAGTGGCTCTGGGAAGAAGGGGAAAGGAAGGGCTGTGGTTCAGGGGCCTGAGGGCTGCAGGAGAGAACAGAGAGTCCTTGGTGAGGGCTCCTGGGAGCTCTGTGAGTCGGCTTTGGGTGGCTGTGCATAGAACGTTAAAAGCTGCACAAAGGCAGGCTCTGGTTGCAGAGGGAGAGGGCTTGGGGCTAGCAGCTTCTTCCTCTCTGCCTTCATTTACCCTGCTCCCTCTCTTGCAGCCTCTTGTTCCTCTTCCTTTTTAAGATTTATTTATTATTTTTTTTTTGAAAGGCAGATATAGAGAGGTGGAGAGACAGAGAGGAAGATCTTCCGTCCGCTGGTTCACTCCCCAAGTGGTCGCAACGACCAGAGCTGCGCCGATCCGAAGCTGGGAGCCAGGAGCTTCTTCCTGGTCTCCCACATGGGTACAGGGTCCTAAGGCTTTGGGCCATCCTTGACTGATTTTCCAAGCCACAAGCAGGGAGCTAGATGGGAAGCGGGGCTGCTGGGATTAGAACCCTCATCCATATGGGATCCTGGCGCGTTCAAGGCAAGGACTTTTAGCCGCTAGGCTATCGCGTCAGGCCCTCTTCCTCTTAACTGGGTATCCCCGAGTCCCCAAAATGGGCCCCATAGGGTACCCCTAAGGCCCTCATAGTATCCTGCCAGATGAATCCTCAACCACAGAGGGCAGTGGGTGCTGGGGGCCTGTGGGCAGGGAGAGCGACTCTCCTCTGCTTGGGTTTCTTCCCCTGAGCTCAGGGGTGGGGTACTGGGGTCTAGGGTGTGGGCGAGGGGCGGTCCTTGTCCAGGGGAGGGGTCTCCTCAAGTGTTGTCTGACAGCGGGGGCTAATAAAAGCCATGATTTAGAGGCAGCCTGCACTCCACGGGCTTCCTTAGCCCAAGACGCTCAGCTAATGAACCTCAAGCAGATTCATGGCCGCGTGCGAAGTCGACGGAGTCCTCACTCGGCGGAGACGAGCCGCATAAATCTTTGTTTTTAATGTCTAATGATATGTAAAATATTTAAATTTGCAACTCAGAATTATTAAGCTGCCAAGGTTTTTTGGCCTATTAAAGTGTATTCTTGCCTGAGAATTTATGGGGTACCCGGTGGCCGCCACCAGCCCCCCGTTAGGGGACAGGAGGTATAGATTTGTGGTCTCCTCCTGTGAAAAACTTCAGGACCGCCTGACCCTGTACACTGAAAATTCATGTCCCTCGCCCGGGGACAAATGCATTCTTTGTAAAGGCGGCCCATGGCCAGCCTTGGGCTCGTGTTAGTTTATTGTCACTGGTTGATAACGTTTAATGGAAAAGATACAAGAGTGCCAAAGAATTTTAATTATTTTTGTGATAAAGTTATATGTTCGGCCTTGAAAAAGTAGAGATAATGTAGGGATTCATTATTATTCCCAGTGTGTTTAAACAGACGACACAGAATGCAAACAAAAGCAGATGAAATTTGAAAAGTATTATCAATATTGCAGATAGCAGATGCCCTTTCGAATCAGAACAAGCATATCTTCTATAGCAACTTTACGGTTGAGTAGTTTATTCATTTCTATTAGAAGGTTGCACGTTTCTAAAATATGTAGATGGTATCTGGAGAAAGCAACCAACCAGACGGGTCATTCTGCTTGTTTTCCTAAATTTATTATTTCACTTTTGCAGGCCCGATCTGAGGGGCATTAACATGGGAGTGGAGTCTTATTGTGTCAAATTCTATCTCGTCCGTGACCTTTGGTGGGCTTCGCGCTGGCGCAGGGAGGAGATGGGAGTGAGGCAGCTTGGACCATGGCGGGGTTAGGGCTTATGTGGCTGGGACTGTGAGCCAGGGCGCCAGTCTGGCCTGTCCCAAGGGAGTCTGCTGTATTCGCTCAGCACTGTGGGTGCCTCGCAACCAGCAGGAAACCGCAGGCTACTGCAGGCTACTGCAGGCTCCCCAGGTACAGGTATCAGAGCTGTTTGGGCTGTGTCTCAGTGGGCTATGAGGTAGCTGAGGTTCTCTCAGACCCCTGGGCTGACCAGGTTCTGCAGGTGGAGATGGTGAAGCTAGAAGCTGTGCCTATAGCATCAGTGGATGTCCAGGCCCTGTTGGCTACTACTACTTGGGGCTTCCCAACCTCAATTTTCCTTTCTGAGAAATGGATCAGTTCTGGCTCTCCTGTTCACTCAGCTTCAAGCCCCTGCTTTGCATCCAGCCCAAGTCTTGGGTCAGCATCCTTCCCGTGCTGCTCCTCACCTCCCCACCAGTTAGGAGTCTGGGACTGGGGTGACAGACACCTCCGGGTGTTGTCAAGATTCAACGGGCCATAAACCGGCATCTGGTACCCAGCTGAGTCCTTTTCTTCTCCTTTAACATTATTTATTTGAGAGGCAGAGTTACAGAGAAAGAAAGAAATCATCCATCATCCTTTGGTTTGCTCCCCAAATAGACAAAACAGCCAGGAGTGGACCAGGTCAATGCCAGGAGCCTGGAACTCCATCCGGGGCCCCGACTTGAGTAACGGGGGCCCAAGCACTCAGGTCATCTTCTGTTACTTTCCCAGGTCCCTCAGCAGGGCGCTGGACTAGAAATGGAGCAGGCTGGACTCAGACTAGCCTTCTATGGGATGCTAGTGTCATGGGCAGTGGCTTGACCTGCGCCACTGAGCAGGTCCTGCATCTTGGCAGGTGCTCAGGGAGCGGTTGCTGTCATCGTGTTGGTTTCTATGTACAGTTGTCACTGGAGTATAGACAACCATCCTCCCTGGTCTGGCCCTGCTGGCCTGGGCTCCTCCCAGATCTTTTCTGGCCCAGGGAGTGTCTGAGTCTAGGAGAGGGCATGGAAGGCAGATCAGATTGCTGCCTGACCCAGTGGGGATGCTCACCCCGGGAGTGTCGATGCTAGAAGGACTTGTCCACAGGGTGTGTTGGAAGCCAACTCAGATTTTGAGGGATTCTTGGGCTTGGCTGAGAGCTTGGAGTAGGTGCCATGAATGAATTGCTGCTTTCTAGAAGCTGCTCCTGGCCTCAAATGGCTTCTCAGGGGAAGGGACTTGGCCCATACCTAAGTGTTTACACACAAGGCCACAAAGGACATCTCCCTCACTCCCCCAAAGAATCCCCAAAGAATCGGTGCAGTCTGTGTGCTGTCTGTCCATCATGGTGGACTGAAACGCGAAACTCAATGTGACACGCTAAACAACATATTTGAAACAGAAACGCCGAAAGAAGTCAGGAAAATGTCAGATGGGATGATCCTAGTGTTGCTACATCTCCACATGTGTGGGACGCAGACAGGAGTGCACGGGGCACGGTCATGCCTTTAGATCCACCTGTCAGGCAGGTAGGCTGATGGGCAGGAGCTGTGTTTAGTGCTAGAAGTAGAAAAAGGAGAAGCCAGAAGAAACTAGAGTAGAGTAAAAATGAGGATAGACGTGTCCCGAGGAGAGCACACCAGCAGAGGGACAGGCAGCTTTTCTGCAAAGATCGCCAGGGCTGAGAAGGGGGCAGGAGAAGGCACGGGCAGGGCGCTGGCCCAAGAACACCTCAGCCTGGGCCTGGGGAGTCGGGTGGGCAAAACGACCGGGGATTGCCAAGCTTCTCCGGGGCCCACTAGCTTCTACCTGCTGTCCTGTGGAATCATGGCTGGCACCTCCTTTTACCTCATGGTGTCCTGATTTATTCAATTCATTCTTTTTTTTTAAAGATTTTATTTTTATTATGTTTTTATTGGAAAGGCGGATATACAGAGAGGAGAGACAGAAAGGAAGATCTTCCGTCCGATGATTCACTCCCCAAGTGAGCGCAATGGCTGATGCTATGCCGATCGGAAGCCCGGAAGCCAGGAGCCTCTTCCGGATCTCCCATGCGGGTGCAGGGTCCCAAAGCTTTGGGCTGTCCTCAACTGCTTTCCCAGGCCACAAGCGGGGAGCTGGAAGGGAAGCGGGGCTGCCGGGATTAGAACTGGCGCCCATATGGGATCCCGGGTGTGCAAGGCGAAGACCTTAACCACTTGCGCCGCCACCGCTCTGGGCCCTCAATTCATTCTTTTAAAAAGATGTATGCATTTGAAAGGCAGAACAATGAGGCAGGGGTGGAGAGCCCTTCCACCTGCTGGCTCACACTCCGGACAGCTGTAACAGTCGAGTCTGGGCCACGCTCCTGGAACTCCATCTGGGTTTCCTATGGGTGGCAGGGACCCGGGGACTTGGGTCATCCTCTGCTGCCTTTCCAGGCGCATTAACAGGAAGCTGGAAGTGAAGCAGGTGGCATTGGAGTTGATATTTCACTATAGGATGATGATGTCCCAGGTGTTGGCTTAACGCACTGTGCCACAGCTGCCAGGCCAAGGTGTCCATGTTCAGAAGATAACTTACTTCCGTGCTGTCCATATGGAACCAGCAGCTACACTTGGCTATTGGCTGTACCATCATGTAAATTCACACCAGATCTTGAAGACTTGATGTGAGAAGAAAGTAAAAGATCCCATTCATACTTTTCACACTGATGACACCGTGAATGCTATTTTCGATGTGTTGGCTTAAGTAGCATCCAAGATGAACACACAATTTTGGGGTCTGGTGCCATGGCACAATGGCTAAAGCAGTACAGGCTTCCCATATGGACACTGGTGCAAGTCTCAGCTGCTCCACTTCCCAGCCGGCTCCCTGCTAATGTGCCTGAGAAAGCAGCAAAGACGGGAGACCTGGAAGAAGCTCCTAACTCGTGGCTTCCGAGGGGCCCAGCTGCAGCCATTGTAGCCATCCGGGGAGTGAAGCAGTAATAGATGGAAGATCTCTCTCTTTCTCTCTCTCTCTTTCTCTCTGTAACTCCACTCTTCAAATAAACATAGATCAGTCTTGGGGGATTGACACAGTAGCATAGCAAGCTATTCCTCTGCTTTACAGTGCCAGCATTCTACATGGGCACTGGTTCGTGTCCTGGCTGCTCCACTTCCCATCCAGCTCCCTTCTGATGGCCAGGGAAAGCAGACAAGGATGGCTCAGGTCCAAGGAACCCAACACTCACCTGGGTGACCCAGGAGAAACTCCTGGCTCCCAGCTTCAGACGGGCTCCGCACTGGCCATTGCAGCCATTTGGGGAATGAACCAGTGGGTAGATGACCTCTTTCTGTCTTCTCTTTCTGTAAAATCTGCCTTTCCAGTAAAAATAATTAATTTTTAAGAAGATCATTCTTTAAAAAGTGTATCCTTCGCAGCTGATTTCCTGCTGTGCTACTGAGCTCCGTGGCTTGCAGCCTGCTGGCCAGTGCTGAGCCTAAGTGCACACGGGGTGAGGAGTGTGTTTAGAGGCCTTAGCTTGGGGCTCTAGGTCAAATGTCAATCCTGACATGTCCTGGGGAAGTGGCACCTCTGTGCTTCCGTCTCCCCTGCTGCCAGGTCCCTACTTTGTCTTTACTTTGTGGAGATGGGGAACTGGGGCTTTGGTGACTTGCAGGCAGTGCCCAGGCAGCAGCACCTGCTGTGTGAGTCCCCAGCCCCGGGAACAAGCCCTGGGATGATGATGAAGATGACATACTACCCCTCTCCCTGCCACTGCCCTGCCTGGAGACCCCGCTGTCCTGCCCTCTAACATGCTCAGTGCTTGCCCAGTCTCAGGAGCCCCAAACGGTCTGCCCACTCTAGTGGGGCTGGCATAAAACCCTGGGCCCTGTGAGGCCAGGGCCTCTTTCCTTCCAGCCAGGCCTTTCTTGTTGCAGCAGATCCATTCTCCCAGGAGTCCTCTCTGCCGACCCAGCCTTCTGTAGGCTCAGTCCCTCCTGGCCCGCGGTGAGGTCTTCACTGCAGACTAGGCTTCAGCACCCATCTTCTCTGAGTCTCTCCTTGGTGTTCCCAGCACCAAGGCACTCAGCGGTGGCTGGCTGGTAGCTTGATGTAGGTGTGCTGGTTCCTCAAACTGTCCAGCTTGAAGCCAAAGTCTTCCTTTTGGATCTTCGGAGCACATGGGCCTCAGCTGAAGTGCGTGGTCACGGTGCTTAGAAATACCCTGGGATGCCCTTGTGGGTTGCTTTGGAAATGGCTCATAGTTTGGCAGATCACACAGATTCTCCTTCGAAGTAAGGACTGGTGCCATGGGACAGCCCTGCTATGGGTTCCTTTCCTGAGGCCCCTGCCTCTGCCCTGGTCCCGGGTTCCCTTGTCTTGAAGGTTTGGGGCCTGCTGGTGAAGCTGAGGCAAGTCAGCAAAGCCAGAAGACTGGAAGCTCATGTTCACATAGAGTGTCACAGCTGACCACATGCTTTATGGAATTTTCACATTTCATAGCCAAGAAACCCAGACAAAGTCGGTGCTCACAGAGGGCTTGGGGGAGCAACCCAGCTGGATGTGCAAATGGGGTATCACTTGTGGTTTGTGGCTCTGCAGGTGGCAGTCTCCGGGAAGAACTCAGAGAGATGACAAGTGCTTCAACTCAGGAGTATAACAGGATTAAGCCTAGGGTCTCTGCTTCTTAGAACCGATGGCGCAATGGGCAGGACCTTTGCTTCGAGGGGTTCCAGTTACTCTCCTGGGGTGTCACCAGCACACCTCACTGGGCCAGGGGGATGGGGAGGGTGGGCTGTAGCAGTGCACATGCGTGTCCAGCACAGACTACAGTGGCCTGCGATGTTGGAGAAGGCCCTGATCGCTAGCAACTCCGTGAGCGCTGCGGCCTGGTCCCTGCAGCTCCTCGGCCTGGGAGGTGCCCAGCTGGAAGTCCCCGTGGTTGGACACATGCCAGGCCTTGGCTGAGGAACATGCAGAATGGCAGTGACAGGTGTCTGGACACATCTGGGCTTCCTAGTGTCTGGCCCTTCAGCAGCAGCTTGTCTCTCGCCCTCTGTGGGGTCACCAGGGTCATACTTCACGTCTCTTTGTGTCCCCCACCTCCTAGACCCACGGACACAGTGTGGCTACTGTGCAGGACTAGGCCCACGCTGAGACCCTGGTAAGCTGGCTCTGTTCTAACCTGCTCTGTCTTTCTGGTCCTGAGTTTTCCTGGGTCCTGCGATCAGCCGGAAACTGCTGCCTGTCAAAGACACAGAAGAGGTAAGAGACATGGCCACGTGGAAGTCCTGGGATGGGAGAACCTGGTGTGAAGTTGGAATTCTGTGCCGAGCCTGCCCATCCTGTGGGGTGCCTGGAGGAGCCTCACCCTGCTGCTTCCGAAGACTTACCTGGAAGGAGCCAATCTTTACTTGCCCACCTACCCTCCTCTATCTCAGCCTGTCCGTGCGCCAGCAGCTGCAGGTGCTCCTATTTTATTAGGTCTGCTCCTCTCTGAAAAAAAAAAAAAAAAAAAAGAGCTCCTTAAAACCATCCCCTCTGCGAAAAGCAGCCTCACCTCTGTTGCCATCATGGGCAGTGGCAGCGTTAAAAGGCAGAATTGTGTGTGCGCGGGGTCCAGGCAGTTATAATTAGAGTAATTGTCCTGTGTATCAGGTGTCCCTCTTTCTTGGAAGCTCAAAGCACTCTGAGAGCATTATCCAATTAGTGCTGGAAATAGCCGGTGAGAGAGGTGGGGACCCGCCGGCCACATGGACCTTTGTGGCGACTCGGTGAGGCCCCAGAGAGGCAGGTGCCCAGGCCTGACCCGGCGCTCTGCGGGGCTGCATCCTCCGGAAACTCGCTGACTCTGCAGGTGAGAGGTGTAGTTAGGACACAAATGGCACAACTTGCTCCGGCTAGCTCCCAGGCCACAGATTCCCCCAGGAATCCAGCAGTGTCCCACCCCACCAACACCCCTGGGTCCCTGAGCTGCCTGAGGAGCCTCTGCAGGGCGTGAAGCTGTGTGACTGTTCCCATGCACAGGACAGCAGTGGGGACCAAGGGAACAAACCCAGCCACATACATGTTATGGGCTACAGGCTGAAAGAACTAAGAATATAAGCTCCTTTTGTTTTTTTAAAGAAATAGTCAACTGAGTCATTTCTTAAGTAGCTCTCTTGATGCTGTGGTTTAGCAAGCTGGTCTCAGCTGAATTACAAACGTATATCCTGACCTTGGAGACCATGGAGTGAGAGGGGTTTTGACTCCAGGTGCTGTGATGGGAGTGGCTTGTGAGAAAATCAGGGCATGCTGGAACCCTGAATGAGGGACAATGGGAAACCCTTCTGATGGCTGTGGAACTCCAGGGCATGCTGGGATCTGAGGGAGTGAGGATGGGAAGCCCTAACTACAGCTTTGGGAACCCAAGGGCGTGTTGAGACTCATGAGGCTGCAGCGGTTCAGGCCCTGTAGGTAGCCCTAGTATACCCCAGTGTTCCGTAGGGTTTTGCTGGGAAATTCTTTGCAGGTGTGGACAGGACACTGCAGGGATGAGGGCTGCCAGCAGAGCTCCCGAGAGCGGCTCCCCCATCCACACTGGAGCAGCAGGTTTTTTGGGGATTGCCAGGGAGGGAAACGGGCAGCCCCAGAAGGTGCTTCCAGATCGGTCACTCACCCGACAGTCTGGATGTCAAACTCTGCCAAGACGCCAGTGAGCCAGAATGGGGTGGTAGACAGAAGCAGAGCCCTCCCAGGCCCTGCTGCTGCGAGGCAGCCAGGCAAGAAGCCCTAAGAACCAACCAGATAAAGGTCTCCTCATGTACTGATCCTAGGAGGAGAGAGGCCTGGGAGGGTGAGCGGGAGGTGGGTGTGTGGAGGAGAGGGGCCTGGCAGCAGAAGAAGCCTTCAAGAAGGGATGCCCAAGAGACCCCTGAGGGTGCCGCCTGTGAAGGTGGGTGTGCACATGTGTAGGTGGGTGTGCTTCTGCGTGTGTGCAGGTGCACACGTCTGTGTATGTGTGTGCAAGGTGTGGCACAGGAGGGGCACAGGGAACAATGAAGCGAAAGCTCAATAAACAGGCCAAGGCGATGGTACTGTAGGAGAAGGAATCCTGCTTCCAGGATAGTGGGGTGTGTGTGTGTGTGTATTGTCATGGAACAGTCAGAAATTCCAGCTCACTAACCTCCCTGGGGGGCTGCAGCCCCCTGTGTGTGGGCCTCCCCTACTCATCTTCATCGAAGGAGCAGCCAGAGCGATTGGCATGGAGGGTGACACCCTCCGGCCTCCCAAGCCTCAGGGTCTGTCCCGGTCTTGGGGACAGAGGGGGTGCCCAGAGGGCTAGCGGGGCCTGCTGCTGCAGTGTGGCAGCTACAGGCTGGGCGGCATGGGCTTCGAGCATCCTGTGAGGCTGTCATCTGTGGCACTCCCAAACACAGAAGGGGTTCCCACAGCTGGGTCCCCAGCACCTTGGTGACACCCACAAGTGTGTCTCCACCCGGGCCCTTTGCCCCGTTATTGGCAAACGGAGGCAGTGGGCGTTTAGGCCTCTGGCAGGCCACGGCTCTCCCAGGGTGTGGGGTTAGGGGGTGGGGTTCCCATGAGCTGAGCTTCAAAAGGGGCCGCTGAGCCCTTTAAACAGCCACTGGAACCCCTTCCTCTGTGAGAACTAGGTGGCCAGCCCCTCCCGCCTGCCCTACGATTATACAATAGATTTAAAGTCTCTGATATCCACAAATCTACATCAAAATATATTCTTTAGCCATGGGGAACTCTCGGAATTGTTAACCTTCTCCCCAGGTGCTAGAGGTAACACACTGTGAGATTAGATGTATATTTTCTTCAAGATACACCCCCCATCGAGGGGTTCATATTTACATCTTTTGTTGATATTTTTTATAGATTAAAAGCGCCTCTTTGCTAGGTGATAATTCTGCTAAGTACTGTAATTTGCTGCCATTAATATTTGTCTGAGTTCTAGTTTGCAAAATATATTTGCAGCCACGTTAGAAAGTCGCATAATTGCTTCTTTGCGAGCTGGGGAAATGAGTGGTTTCCTTACGCAGCCTTTATCCTGTTAACCTCAGAGGGGAGGGGGCTCACCGGAGGCCCAGGGAGGGCCAGGCACCGCAGGCTAGGGAATGCCACCGTCTACTTGGGGCTAAGCTGTGTGTGTGGCCCTGCTCCCTCGCTGCCCCTAGTAGGAGGTGGGTGCCCGTGGGAAGGCCTTGGGCCCTAGGCAGTGGAGAGTGTTACTCGCCTAGGGCTCCCGAGTCCAGACCTCTCCTTACCCTTGGCCTTCCTAGGAGATGGATAGACTGTGGGAAAAGCTTCCGGTCAGGGGTCAAGTAGCTCTGGGCCAGACACAGAGTCAGGGACGGTGTGAGTGACACAGCAGTGACACAAGCAGGCCCTAGGGAGCCCCAAAGCTGTGTGGGATGTGCCAAGTGAGAGTGCATTTGTGTCGCCCCTAGGACCAGGGCATCTGCCACCTGACCCCTGGCTCCTGCTCTCGTGTGCTCCTCGCCCTGGGCAGACCCACTCTCAAAGCCTCCCAGAGCTGGAACAGAGGCAGTCCCGGCTCTTGCGGGTGGTTCTGGGTCAAGACTGGGAGTGTCTGTGCATGGTCAGGCCCCCACAAAAGGCCCCAGCACCCTGACAGGGCAGCATCCATTATTAGCAGGTGCCAACAGAGCCCTCTGGGGTGCTCTCGGGCACCCCAGCTGCTGGTCAATGTGGGTTCCTCTAATCCAAAGGCTGCTCTCTTCCTGTTAATGTGAACTTGGCCTTCTAATTCCTGTAGCAGCTTCTCCCAGGTGAGAGGTGGGGTGGCCAGGAGCAGGACTGAGCTGTTGTTTTTGAGACACCTGCAGGGAGCTCCCTGGGCTTGACTGTGGGTGCCTCACCGGCCTTCAGCTCTCTGGGTGTTGGGAGGATTTAGGGAGTGAAAATACAGACAGCACAGAGAACGACCGCTTGAATTGGCAGCCCAGCTTTTCAGCATCATAGGTCTGCTAACAAAGCAGGGACCCACATGCTTCTATGTGTGGTGTTTGCACAGGAGCCGTGTGTGTGAGGGTGCATGAGCGTGAGAGAGTATATGAGTGTGTGTGTCAGTGTGTGCATGCATGCCTGACTGTGAGTGTGATTTGTGTGCAAGGGTATGTATGTGTGAGAGCATGTGATTATGTGTGGGTGTGTGCATGTTTAAGTATGTGCATAGGCATATGTGAGACTTGTGTGTTATTGTATGTGACTATATGTGTATGATTTTGTATCTATGATTAGATATGAGTGTGTATATGTGTCTCTGTGTGTGATTGGGTGATTTTGTGGTGTGATTGCGTATGTGTAAGTGTGAGTATATATGTGTGTGATTGTGTATGTGGAGGGGAATTTGTGTGTATGTGTGTATTTATGTGTGATTGTGTATATGTAGGCGTGGGTGCATATGTGTGATTGTGTGTATGTGTGTGGTTATGCGGGGAATGTGTGTATGTGTGTGTATGTGTGATTAGATGTGTGCAGACGTGGGTGTAACTGTGTCTGTGTGACTGTGTGTCTGTGTGACTGTTTGTGTCTGTGTGATCGTGTGTGTGATTGTATGTATGGAGATGTGGGTGTCTGTGTGTCGGTGTGATTGTGTGTGTGTGTGTGTGTGTGTGTGTGTGTGTGTGTGTGTGCTCCCCGCCTGCTCCCTTGGTGCTGATGTGCATGTGGTGTGCAGACCTGGGTGTCGAGGCGTTGTCCTCTGAGTCTGCTCCAGCCAACTCCCCACCGCAGCCTGCTGTCAGGGGACCTCTGCTTGGTCCCCTGCTCCCCTCGCTCCTTCCACCACCTGCTTGCCCTCAGCTCCTGGTGCAGCCTCCCTAGGGCCCCGGACCCGCATTCCTGTTGTCACTCCAGCATCTGCAATTTGCCTATGGGGTTGGCAGCACCGTCTTCTCTGCCTGGAGTACTCTTTCTTCCTCTTCGCTCAGCAAACTCCCACGGCAGCCCTGAGATGCCACCTCACTCCCACGGGCTCTTGCACCCCAACCCTGCTGACTGCTGCTGCTTATCTGTTGGGGGTGCCCAGGAGGTGAGGAGGCTGACTCAGTGAATGCATGCGATTCTGTTTCCTGTGACATCCAGGACTGGGGGGATGAGGAAGGGTTGGCCCTGAGTTTCCTTGCTGAGATCTGAGGAGACTCTATCAAGGTGGGAGTTAGTACCTGGATCTCAGGTCATTGGGAGCTTGTCCGTGTCCAGTGCAGTGGTGTGAGGAGGCCAGGACAGATGCAAAGGGTGGTGGGCATGAATCCAGCCAGTCTACTGTCTCTGGCCTGCTGGGCTGCTGATCCCAGGAGTGCAGACGGGCTCAGAGGCAACAGGACACCTTGGCTCAGCGTGGCTCTGCTCCTCACTGGCCAAGGCTGCTTCTGCTGTGCCTGCCAGGCTCAGGCCAGAGCCAGCCAGGCCTCAGTGGAGTTGCAGGTGGCAGCAAGCCGTGAGCATGGGGATGCAGACTACGAGGGAGCATGCATGCAGGAGATGGAGAGTCGATGTGTGCCTGACAGTGGCTCTGTGCTTGGTGAAGGCTGAAGGCTGTTCTTTTCTTTTCTTTTCTTTTCTTTTCTTTTCTTTTCTTTTCTTTTCTTTTCTTTTCTTTTCTTTTCTTCTCTTTTTTCTTTACTTTTCTTTCTTTCTTCCTTCCTTCCTTTCTTTCTTTCTTTCTTTCTTTCTTTCTTTCTTTCTTTCTTTCTTTCTTTCTTTCTTTCTTTCTTTTGATTTCTTTTTATTTGAAAGGCCAACTTACAGAGAGGAGAGATAGGGGAAGACACACACACACACACACACACACACACACACACACACACACACAGAGGAATCTTCCACCTGATGATTCACTCCCCAGATGACTGCAGCTGCCAGAGCTGAGCTGATCCAAAGTCAGGAGCCAGGAGCAGGGGTCCAAGGCTTAGGGCATTCTCGGCTGCTTTCTCAGGCTATAAGCAGAGAGCTGGTGGGAAGTGGAGCAGTCAGGACCCGAACCAGTGTCCATTTGGGTTGCTGATGCTGCATGTGGGATCACCATGATGGCCTCCGAAGGGTGATTTCTGTTATTATTTCAGTTGGGGACAGCACAGCCATTTACAATCGACTCCACAGACATAGGGAAACTGAGGGCCAGGGGCCGGCCTAGCCAAGGTCACATCTCATGCTTTGGCAGCACGCCCGGTGTCCTGGGTTGGTGGGTGGCTTGGCTGCTTAGCAAGCGGGAATGGGATGTCCTGTGTGCCATGGGCACTTGATGTGCTTTACTCCTATGTGACAGATGCCATAAAAATTATAACATTTCTTAGATGAGAAAACTGAGGCCCAGGGAGGGCGAACAATGGCCAAGGTCATTCATGTGAGTCATGGCAGAGCTGGGATTGGAGCCCGCTGCTGCAGGTTTTAGCTATGACACACGTGGCCTGCAGTGACCACCAAATAGGACACCAGGGTCTTGCTCTGTGGAGAGGTATAGCTTGGGAAGGGACCCAGTTCCCAGGGAAGCTGGGACTCAGAGCCAGCTCAACAGGTGCAGGGTCATGGCCCCAGAGGGTGGCAGCCAAGTTGAGGGAGGCCTGAGGGAAACAGTGGGAACTGCAGAGGGAGGCTCCCGAAACAGGAACCAGGTGCCCCCGGGCCGCCGCCTGCCTATCCAGCAATCACACTGGGCCTTCTGCTGAAAAGGTCTGGGCACCACTTGGTCCAATGGCTGCTGGAGGAGAGATGCCCTTCTGGACTCCTTGGAGTCAGACAGGGCCTGTGGGCTCCCAACCAGTGAGACCATGTTGGCGGTGGTCCTGGGCCCCTGACTCCTGCAGTGACTCCGGCTCAGATATGGCTGCCCTGATCCAGATGCTGGCGGGGTGGGGCCAGGCTTTGGGATGTGGTGCTGGGGTCCCTATGGTGGCTGAGCTCCATGGCTCCGTTCTGCACTGTCCCTCCCTGGGGCCAGGCTGGGCAGGCTGGGTCCCAGCTCTGCCATGTCCTCTCTCTGGGCCCCTGGGTTGTTGGAGGGTATCTCAGGCTGGCCCCCAAGTGGGTTTGAAATTAGAAGGGTATTTGCCACTTTCTAGTGAGGTCAGGGAAAAGAGGCTTGCTCTTTGCTGAGCAGACTCTATGGAACCCTCTGGACCTTCCCAGCCACCCCGCCCCAGGCAGACCCAGCAAAAATTCAGCACACAGGTCATCTCCTTTTCAACTCTTCATTCTGATCTATGAGCTTTTCAGACACCGTGAGAGAGGCTTCAGCCCCAATGAAAAGGTGTCTCCTCGGACCACTTAAGTGGAGAGGTTCCGGCCTTCAGACAACCCCATTCTTCATGGCAGTGAGTTCTAGGGCCACAGGTGGGGGCCAAAACGACTCAGGAGAATCTCAAACCCATACCCTGGGATTGAGCAGAAAGGCTGGTCAACACCTGCCACATGCATGGGAGCAGCAGCTGCACAGGTCAATGGCAAGGTGGGAGGCAAGGTCTGCTGCCCCAACACAGACTGGGTGTGCTGAGAAGGAAGGGGAGGACTGGGTCCCCAAGGTCAGCAAGACAGCAATGATGCCTGCTGCAGAGACAGCCCCTGGGCTGAGCTAGTAGCTATCCCTTTGGCTATCTACCTGGCAGCTCCCCATAGGTGCAATGAGGTGCACATCATGCCTGCCCTGTCCACCAACTGTGGGTGGACATCGTGATCTGTTCCAAGCCAGGAAAGCTACTGGTCAGGGCAGTATGGGTCTGAAGGCTCTGACAGAGCTGGTGCCCAAAAGCAGGAGAAGGGGCAGCTCCCAGCTCCAGGAGAGGGAGAGTGGGGTCTCATCAGACTGGCTCCACCCAGGCTGGTGAGGACTAACTTCACAACTCAGTCCTCTCCTTCAGATGCTGGTCACTTCCAGAAACATCCTTACAGGTACATGCAGAAACACATCTTACAGCAATGTGGGCAGCCCTTAGCCCAGTCAAGTGGACACCTACAAGTAGACTCTGCACAGTAAGAGAGCAAAGTGTCATGCTTGCTGCTGCCCCCTGATGGACTTGGTCCTCAGTGAGCGGTGGCACCTGTGTGGAGGGAGGCTTCTGATGGGAGGGGGAGGAGTCAGCACTGGTCCTTGGACCTTACCCAGTGCCTCTGGTGAAGGTTCTGTACCAGTCCTGTGTTGAGCACTTCGCATTCATGGTCCAGGATGCTGTGACCACTCCCCTAGACTCTGCTGGAAGACATGGGAGACCCTCACTCAGATGTCCTTTGGAATCTTCTCCCTTTTTGGGTGTAATGATGGTTGATGACATGAAGGTTTAACTGTTGACCAATGTGGGGGGATGCTCGCATCTTCTGTGGACCCCTACCTGGGTCTGTGGTCCTGGCTTCCCCCGATTGTCTCAGATGCTGTGTAGACAGTCAGCTGAACCATGTGGGGCCAGTGGATGAGGACACAGCAGACTGTGGGATGGAGGAGGGACTTGCAACATGGTGACACATCTGTCCCCAACCCATTTCTGAATTCTGAAGGGCATGACTGGAGAGGGGACCACAGTCAACTCCTGCCATGATGGACCTGTCTGTGGTCATTCTCCCACAGATTGGGGTCCCTTGCAGGTTGCTTCTGGCCCACAGCAACCTTCCTTGAGCCATGCACCCCAAACAAAAGCTGTATCTGACTCCTCTGCCTTTGTGCACATCTGCATTATTAGCAATGCTAATGCCATCCTGCAATGATAAATAATTAAACAATTATGGTCATGAATCAATAAGTTTAGCACATTTTTTCATCAGCAAATTGTACTGTATAAACAAGAAATATAAATTACCAAGTCTAATTTCCCCCTAAAATTATAAGCATTTTATATCTAATAATTAAAAAAGTATTAGAATTCAATGTAGGAGAGTTAGAACTTCACAGAGTCTGCCGTTTCCACACAAGCTGTTAAATCATCATGTTCTATGTTCTCAGAATCTGATTACAATGGTGATCTCCGGACTCAGAGACCCTTCTTTGTGAGCTCCCAGGGGCTGTGACTTTTGAGGGTCTGAGGTCGGGGGACCAACTAGAAGAAGGATTTGTGGCAATTCATGGTTGAAAGTGCTGGTTACAAACCCTGGCTTATAGGCTCAAGCCAGCCCTTCCAAATCTGGGGGAGTTGCACAACTTAGAAAAAAAAAAGATTTATTTTACTTGAAAGTCAGAGTTACAGAGAGAGGAAGAGACAAAGAGAGAGAATATTGCATCTGTTGACTCACTTCCAAAAGGGCCATAATGGCCAGAGTTTGGTGTAGCCTGCAGCTGGAGCCAGAGGCTCCAGGGACCCAGGGCCTCTCAGGCCATCCTCTGCTGTTTCTCCAGCCCATCAACAGGAAGTTAAAATTGGAAGTAGAGCAGCTGAGACTAGAACTGACACCCATGTAGGATGTTGGCCCTGTGTGCGGAGGATGAGCCTGATACATCACTGCACTGTTTTTAAGTTTAGATTTCCCGCTTTTGGATCCAATTTTCCCCTTTAAGAGGAAAAGACACAAGTGCTAAGCAGGTAAGACAACTGTTTCTCAGCCCCCACCACTCCCTACGGTATTCCCAGGCCCTGGGGAGGAGCTTGAGAGCACACATGCTCTCAGAGGCCACAGGAGGGATGCTGTGCCTTGGCCCTGTTTCATTTCTGCCACCGGCTTACATCCGGTTTGCAACTGCTAGCTTATAGCTGGTATCCTGTTTCCCTCCACACATGGACAGAGGCCCTGAAGCTCAGAACCCCAGGACATTTTCTGGGTGGGAAAGCTGAGTGTAAGAGCAGTTCTGCTTCTCTACCCTGTCGGTCCGGCATTCTCTGCCCCCCCCCCCCCCCCCCCCCCCGCCAGCCCCTGCCCGCCTCCCACTGCCCAGGGTATGCTTGGCTCTCTCATGCTGACTCTACCTCCCCTGAGACTCCGCCACCTCCAGTGAGCTAGAAGCCTCCGTGCCATCTCTCTGCGGTTCTTCCCATGTCTGCCCCTCTCTTCTAGGCTTCCAAAGCCCACGCTCCAACGTCCTGTTACCTGCCAGGGCGGAACCGGGAACTCGGCGAAAGGGACACGTGGAAAAGCCGTGGCTCATCCTGCAGTGTGTGGCGTGTTCCTGCCGCTCTGGATTGCTGTGAGGGAGCCTGCCCACTCCAACCACTCAGAGGTGGAGCCCCACTCTGCATCCCTTCCCATCCCCCACATGCTGGCTTGGCAGGCTTCTGCCCCAGCCCAATCCCTCTGCCCTGGGGCTCCGGCCGAAGTCTCTGCTACTGCGTTTAGCTTTTTAGCTCCTTTGAAAATATTGCATCCCAGCTAAGGCTGAGGTTTCTAAAGCACAAATGTAGCAAGGCACCCTCCTGCCTGGTTGTGTGTGTTGGGGTGTTTAGCATTCTGCCCTCAGAGAGGATTTAGTTCTGCTGAGAAACCACCAAGTGGCACCACAGCAGAGTCCTCAGGGCACAGCCCGTGTGGCCGCACAGGAGGCAGGTGTCTGGGGCCTGTGGAGGGGAGGGAAAGAGCATAGCTTGTGACTTTGTTACACAGGTGTCCCTCTGCCAAGCCCTCTGAAATCCTCCTCTTTTTGCATGCTGAATCTCTCATCTCCATGGAAGAGCCATCTCTCTCTGTGGTCCGGAGCCATGTGTAATCCTGGTCTCTGGGACTGTGGGAAGCAGGCCCAGGGTGGATGCCACATGTCACAAGTGTATGGGGTCTGTGCAGACTGGGAGTGGGTTCTGCTGCCCAGTACCCTGGAGCAGGGAGGGGAGGATGGTTCTCAATGACCTAATCCCTCCCTTGGCTCCTATGGCCTGTCCACATCTTCCTGAGCACAAGAACATTCCAACCCTGATGCTGCTTTGGTCAGCACAAGGGGTCCCCTGGTCTTCCCAGCAACTCCCATAACCCTTACTCTGGAGTGAGGTTTGGTGGGCAAAGCTCTGTTGCCCACCTTGTGACTTGGGGCATCCTGGTCTTTGCTGCCTCCTGGACTCGGGCTGGGCGTGGAATCAAGGGACCTTATGCACCAGTGTCGGGCGGATCAACTGAGGCTACAGCCAGCAAAGTGGCTGGCATGGAAACAGATGTGTCACATTTTGCTACATTTCCAAGTTTAGCACCAAGGGTCTACACTGGCAGGCAAGCCCCCCAGCATCCTCAGCAGTCTATTGTGGGCCTTCATATGTGGGCTCAGGACTCACTGCTTCTAGGGTTACTACTGCAGTGTGTTTGCGACCGGTCAGGGAAAATCAACCCTTCTCATGGACTGAGAACGAAGAGGATGACAGCCAGCAGTTGAATAAACACATAAAAATGGATGGAGGGAGAGGGGCTTCAGTGTGATGATTCACACCCCAAATCGGAGTGCCCGGTGCAAGGCCTGCTCTTCAATTGGCACATCAGTTCAATTTCCTGCCAAGGCACCGGCGACAACAGGTCATGGCTCAACTGCGTGGGTTCCTGCCATCTACATGGGAGGACCTGAGAAAGTTTCTGGCTTAGGACTTTAGCCTAGAGCTGGAGGGCATTTGGGAAGTGAACCAGCCAATGGAAAGACTTTCTTTGCCACTCTGCCTTTCAAAAAACTTTTTTTTTAAGAGACACACATGAGTAGGGCCACTGTCCCCATTAGTGGGGGTGACCCTGAGGATGTGAATTCCTCTATACACCTGGGGAGCCCACATGTGTTTGTTGAGAGGCCTGCAGTGTGGGCTGTTGTGAGGGTGTCATATGTATCTAGCCACACCTGGCCACATCTGGCTGCAACAGGTGCCTGTGATGGGCTGGGGTCATGCTGGGGCTGTGCAGTCAGTCCAACGTGCTCAGGTGGCTTTGCAGCAATCAGGGCACTGGGGCACCTTTCCTGCCCACAGCACCTTCCAATCAGAGGCAGGGATCAGGGCCCATGGCCCTTGGGTAGGTCTGTGTGTCAGCCTCTCTGGGACCAGAACTCTGCAGGGCCCCAGGTAGGGGAAGGCACTGAGCCTCTGGGGTGTCCCCCAAAGATGCATGTACAACATGCTGAGCTGTGCCTGGGTGGGAGGGCAGGGCGGCCCCACCTCCACTCACCCCCGACTGTGGGTGAAGCCTCAGGACCACAGTGCAGCGCCAGGCTGCTGGGGCTCCAGATTTTGTTTCGCTCGGTGGCTCTTAGCAACATGCTTCTTGCATTCTGCTCATTCTGTTTCACATTTCACACTTCCTCAGGCTGTGAGATCCATCCATCTAGTGCAAACGCTTCCGACAAGGCTGCGCCCGGAGACCCTGCTGGGCCCAACCGGGAGGACTCGCCGAGACTGCCTGCATGTGTGTGTGTGTGTGTGTGTGTGTGTGTGTGCTGGTCAGGACAGCTCAGAGGAACTGGCTCCTCTCTCCTTGTCTCCGGAGCCCAGCTGGGAGCCAGCAGGTGCCCACCTCCCCCTCCCCCCCGGCTCTGAGCGTGCCCCCATGCCTTCCTTGTGGTGAGCCCAGGTCACGGGGATCACCTCCACATCTCGACAGTGTCCTCAGCCTTTGACTCCGCGTGATGTTTAAGGAGTTTTCTCTTCTATCCTGTTCAGTCACTTACCTCCCTCCCCGTATCTATTTTTATTGGTTTATATTAAAACAATTTTTATGCAGGGTTTCCTTCGCTGCTGCTTTCTTTTGCAGCACTGGATTAACCTGAACCCCCAGAGTTTTGTGTGTGTATCTGTGTCTCTATTTATCTATCTATATTTTGAATTTTAAATCTGTAATAATATTCAGAATTAGCTCGCAAAACTGGATTACACAAAGCCAGCAGGTTTAAAAATATTTCAAAGATGTTGCTTTCATGCTTCAAATCCTTGCAAAGCCAAATACATTCACTTCTGAAACTAAGTCTTGGGTTTTGCTGGGGAAAAAAAAGAAGGAAAGTGTTTAATAGCACATATGGCATAATTTTATTTGACATCTGTTTTGTAACAAACAATATTTAGCTCACTTATTTGCTGAATGATACAGTACACAGTGCAAACAAAAAGTCCAATGAACAGTTTTTACCGAGTTTGCAATATATCAATATTTATTGCAAAAGAACGCAAAACTTAAACATTTAAGTGTGTTATTGATTGTAATGTGCAAAACATTGATTACTGTATGTTGCCATTGCAAAAATAAAAGTGTACGGAATGCCTTGTGGGGCATGAAAATGAGGTGCTCTTGAGCAGGAGCAGTCATCTCTCTCTCCCTTTGTGACATTCAGTCCGAGGCCCGCTCCCCCCTCAATTGTGTCGCCTGTCGAAGACAGCTGTCAATATATTTAAGATGCTTCAGCTCATAGCGGCAAAAATGCTGTGACTATCGGCTTAATTGTGAGGAGTGATTGATTTTAATGGGAACAACATTTAAAAACTCAGAACGCACTTTTCCGTTGGCGGTGCTGATGGAATGCTCTAATGAATTGAAGCTTCCCGCAGAAGCGCATGGTACTAACGGTGAGAATTAGCAAAGGACAGCAGTGGCTGATGCATTCATTTGTTTTTCTTTCCTTTTTTTTTTTTCTTGCTCTAAAGTTGAAATAAATCATTCATTTGCATAATTAGGCAACAGGATGTAGGGTGGAAATAGAACCGGGTGTCATAACCGGGTGGACCAAGCCAACGCGATGACTTTGGTGAGTGGAGCTGTGAGCTGGTCCCCGGTGTGGCCTGTGTTTTTGCTGTTATTGTTGAAACATGCCTGTCAGAAGCTGTGTTTGAACAGTCCTCTTGTGGACACGATGAACGGACAAGCATTTCTAGCTCTGCTCCGTGCCTGGTTGGCGAGTGCAGCATTCTCTAAGTCCACAGCGCTAAAGTAGCCAGCACAACCAAGGTCTGTCTGCTCAACCTGAGAGTCCGGGGGCACTGCCTGGGGCTCCTTCAGGGGCACCCCAAACAAGGTTCGCAGGCGAGGAAGGGCCTGGCCCAGTAACAAAACACATGTGGTTGCCCTGGTGGGATTGCCGACTGCCCGTCGTTGACAGAGGGATGGCAAAGCCAGCCAAGGGTTGCCACATTCTCACCCCGCATCAGAGCCAGGTGTATGCACTCGCGGTCTGTCAGCCACCCCAGCCCTTGGGCCCCCAAAGCTCTCTTCAGCTGCATGAGAGTCTTTCTTGACCATTTGGAGGACTCTTGACACCTTGGAGGAGCCTAAAATGTTTCCGCCACTTGGCAAGTTGGTTTTCGTTAGCACTTTGGGTCCCCTGGGAACCTGGACTGAAGGCAGGATTGGAGACACCAAATTACTCTCCCTTGTTCCTGGTGGGCAGTCTCCTATAAACTCACATGTGTGTGTCGAAGTCGGGAGCTCTAGAAAGTGCCTTGGGGGAACGTGGTAGGACAGAGAGAAGCCTCCTGCACGCAGCAGTGGGAGCCGCCGAGGGAGAGCAGGGTCCTTCCTGGAGGCCTTGAGGGTGTGCTGGTCCACAGTGTTCCCTCGTTCTTAGTGTCTCTCCTCTAAGCTATAGTGAGAACTTGACCGTGCCCTAATCCCTGGGGCCTCAGCTTGCCCAGCTCTAAAACCCAGACCATGCTTTACCCGATAGGGCTGCTTGGAGCCACCGCCCTGAGATGCTGCGGTGGATGGAACGCATGTGTCAGGGGACAGTGGTAGCGACCCTGATGTCTTCTGATACAAAGAGGCAGACCAGGGTTGATTCAGACACAAAGAATCAGCTTAGCCTGGTGAAGGGCTTGTGTCTTAGGGTCTGTGTTACGTTGTGAATGGGAGGAGCAAGGAGCATGATGGTCTTCTTTCACAGGCGAAGGCTCTGGCTGTTGCAGCGGCTGAAATAATTGGCACCGGAGAGTCAGAGTGGAAACTGGGTCCATGACGGGCCGGAAGGAGCTGGGCGAAGCCTGCCCCACCTGCCCCTGTCCACTCTGTACTCAGCAGCCATGCAAAGCCATGAAGGAAGCCGAGAGCAGAGGCGGACAATGTATGCCATGAGGAAATAAGAACACTGCACAACCAGAATAAATAATAATATTCTTTTCCGGCTTTAATGAAAGTCTATAGATATAAAAAGCCAGAGAAAGGGGATTTTTTTTTTACAGACCTTAATTATAGCAGGGTTGTTAGTAAATTTACTGAATTGCAAATGTAAAATATTCTGATGGCCTGAGTAAAACCACATATTTAAGCCTTCTAAATGAACATTTCTGTTTTTTGAGTAATTTGTACCATCTGTGTCAAAATTCTGAGTCTAAAAAAAAAAGCAGTGGAACAAATGTTGGTTCCATAAAACAGTCCTAGTTCATTGTTGAAATTGTCACACATTAACATTGCAGGCCATCTGGGAAGACAAAGCCTCTAACCAGATTGTGGAGATGATTTTATTGGTCTGGTATTAATCAGGATGTGGCATAATATTTAAGCAGAGAGGAGAGATGAGGTGAAGTGGGGCTCTCCTTCCGCCCCGGCTGAGCACGCATTCGGCCATAATCCCCCCAGGGCAGTGGGGCGTGGGGTGCCCTCGATACTCATGTCACAATCCAGAAAACATAGATAGAAGGCAAGGTGGTGTCCCTGCTTTGAGAGAGGCCCACTGAACTTGGAAACTTCTAGAACCAGGGTGGTTGGCTGGCTCCTGAGCAACGATTTGCCTAATAACAGGTGGGGGCCACGAGCATGTCCCCTCCTGTCACGTCTTTGGAAGGTCACCTGCTCTCACCCTGTGGGTCAGACAGGGCTGCAGTGGGCACGCTGAGCCTAGAGCCAAGCCTGCCCCAGGTTCCCCCTGCTCATCTTTCCATGGCTGGTTGGGTCCTGCCCCAGGTCCTAGCCCTGCGCAGGCCCAGCTCCAGGGCGGAGGACTCTGTGGGACCCTGCACATAGGGGTTTTTGGGGATTCACAGTCGGGGGCCAAGGATCAGAAGAGCTGTGGTGTCATGTGCCCTGGGGAGAGTAACATCTATCCAGAGTCGATGGTCCCCAGTGGGTGCTGCACCTGCCTTCCGCTCCTAGGGAGACCTTCTCTTGGACCAGAGATGAACTCCCCTGCTCTCTGCATATGGAGATCCGGCCTTTGTTTATGCGGGACATGTGGGTCGTTGTGCTCCTGGTGGTGCAGGTGGCGAGGGGCCATATGTCCTGGGAGACTGGCTGGTGCCTACTCTCCCAGAGTCGGCAGGGCCAGGCCTTTCTTAGGGATTCTCCTGGAATCTTCTTCCAGCCTGGAGATTTCCAGCAGTTCTGCTCCCAACTGCTGTGGGCATGGAGTCCTGTGCCCTCAGCCCTGAGGGAGAGGGACGGGAGAGAGCTGGATGCCTTCGGAAGAACTTCCCTGAAACAGGGCCGAAAATAAGGAGCAAAAAGGCAACTTGCCGGGTGCCCAGAGTCCAGATCATTGGGAACATCCCAGAAAACTGTGGGATGCATGAAGACGGAGCTGTGTGAATGGAAATAGCTGGAGCCCTGGTGCTGTGCAAAGCCCTTTAGTCACCCCTACTTTTCTCTGAAAAAGAGAGAGGGCAGCTCCTTGAAGTGCCCTGTGACATTAGGAACCCTTTGTCTGTCCCCTCCCTGCCCCAGGGCCGTAGCATGCACTGCCCTCACTTGTTGGGGGCCTTATCAATGCTTTCTCTTCCTTTCTATGTCACCGCAGGCATCTTTCGCTCAGGCATCTTTCCTTCTTTCGGTCTGACCCTGCCCTTCTCTTTAGCGGCCCATGTGACTGTCCAGTTTGCAATTCATATCTGAACACCACGAGATGTGCTATTTTCCCAGTGGAAATGCAGAAACTTCTCGGGAGACTCCTGGCTGGCCTTCCTAGACTTTGATCAGTGTAGTCAAAATAGTTCGACCTCTTTTTAGGCCTGGGGTTAATTAGGTTGCTGTGTATATTAGAAATCGCTGATTGTACTAGGAGGTGCACCCGTGACAAGTCCTTCCTTATTCCTCCGGCAGCAATCCAGCTCTCAGGTACACCCCGGCCCTCACCTGCTTTTGCTGCTGGAGCATTTTTCCTCAGCCCCGCCTATTGTGGTGTCTGGGATGCAAAGCCGGGAGGGTCCTTGAAGGACACTGGGAGGAAATACATTCAGAGCCCTAAGCACCATCTGCCGCCCGTGGGCCCCAGCAAGGAGTCCTACAGGACGCCTGCTGCTTCATGTGGCCTTTAAAGGGCCACTCTCCTGGGCCGTCAGCACCTGTGACTGCGAGGCCACGCGCCCCTCCCAGGAATCACTGAGTTGGTTCTGTTTATTTTCTTTTCCTGTTTTCTTTTTCAACAGTTCCAGCAGGTGACCTGCATAAGCATCTAAAATTAGCATGCACCGAAGACTTCCAGGACGGTCTCTTCCTTCAAGTTCAAGCACAAAATAATTGAGAACAGAGCCCAGCCAAGTGAAAGAAGACCCGTGCATGTGGCCGCACCCTGCGTTCTGAAGGACAGTCAGGACAGCTTTGCCTGGCAGGCTGGCCTTGGTGGTCACTCTTGAGCATCCTGATGTTAGACCTCAGCTTCGTAGAGGGCCTGGCCCCTCTCCTCTCTGTCAGTGGTGAGTCCCAGGATGTTACCAGGGACTCAGCTCCCTAGGTGCTTGGAAATAAATGGATGAATGATTGCAAACATCTTGTGGATGTGGGTCCAGGTGGGTCTGCATGGAGCCTGGGGACAGAAAGAGGGAGTAGGGATGGCCAGTGTCACAGAGCCTTGGAGGCACTGGTGCTCCACAGCTCGGACTGGGAAACCTCACATATGTACATAGACACGTGCTCAGACAGAGGGACAGAAATAGCCACTCGCACAGAAACACACATACACACACACAAGGATGGACACACACAGACACACAGATGCACACACACAACCTCACACAGACATATAGACACATAGAAACACACATAGATAGTCACAAGAACACACACACACACAGGTACTACAAAAAAGAGTACTCCCAAGACAGGTGCTTCCGGAATGTGGGGAGGCGTGCCCCTGCCTTGGCCAAGGTTTCCTCAGCAGAGTCTGAGCAGGTAATGAGCATAGGCCGCTGGTCCCCTCTGTCGTCAGCCCTCTAATGTCTTCCACTTAAGTAGCCGCCACTCAGGTGTGTGGCTTCCCAGTGCCTAATGGCCCGGGGTGTCGCTGAGGGCTATTAACTCTGCTGCCCATTAATCCCCGGAAATGCCCAGGGTCATTACAGGCTCGGTGGCTCTCCTGAGCAATAATGTAGCCTGATGAGTGTTCCAAGTCACCCAGCCCCCTGGAGACCTCTCCCCCACCCCTGCAGGGAGTTCAAGCTCCTGGGGCCACAGAGGGGGTTTGCAGATGGGCTGGGAGCTCCGTATCTATAGCTCAGGAGCCACAAGTGGCGAGATGGAGCAGTGCACCAGGCTTTCCTATTCTCCAGCATCATCGCCTTGACCTCCTACAACTGCAGGCTGCCTGAGGCTTGGACTGCCACTGTGTTTGGAGTCAGGGGACCCAGAGAAAGTCCTGTGGAGGTGTGCAGGGCAGCCTCGCTGCGTTCAAGAACAAGGTAGAGCGCTTGGCTTAGCAGCTGTCCTGAATGGAGCCTAGAGCTTGGACCTTGTGTGACCTCTCTCTCTGGGGCCTCGGCTGTCCTGTGGCCTCCCCTTATTGTGTCATCTCTGTGTTACACAAGATCTGTCGCTTGGCCTTCTGACTTTGAATCCTGGCCCTGCTGTGTGCATCTCGTCAAGGTTCAGCTGTTCTTTCTGTAAGAGGAGGAAGGCAGTTGGGTGAGTAGGAGCTGTCAGCCGCGTCACACATGCAGAGCGCCTGAGCAGTGCAGAGCCCAGGAAGGGCTCTGCGGTGCTTACTGGGCACCGTGTCCTCTCCAGGGTAGCCATTTCTCACTGCCCAGAAACGACTCCTGCTCTCGACGGCTGGAGTGACCTGCTCTTCTCCACGCTCACCTGGTCTATACATCAGCCCTGTCCATGTTTGTCCTTGTCCACACCTGCTCTGTCCACACCTGGCTCTTATTGGATTCTCTTTGGAACAAGAGCAATCTCTGTTTTGGTGAAAATGGCTCCTGTTATTTCTGGGAGCGCCGAGTGTGTGACTCTAATTCAAGACTGCACTTCCGGCCCGTTCCTGTGGGGTGGGGCTAGGGGAGGCAGAGGCCAGAGCACATGTCTGGTTCTGCCCTCCTAGCTGCTTCCACAGCCTGTTCCATCCACCCGTGTAGCATCGTCCTAGTCGGCCTCCTGGCCTGGCCCACTTGGCACCCGTGGAGCTGGAGGGCAGGACTGGACCCAGCACCCCCTGCAGTGTTGTGCTGTGAGTATGCATTGATGACCCGGCGGGAGGTGAAATCTGCCGCTCCCGTGAGGATGGAGGGAGATTTGGGTCAAGGACACAGAGCCACTCAGCAAAGAGCTCCATCACCCCAGATGGTGGAAGCAGATTTGGCCAAGTTTTCCCGGAATCCCTTTACTGATTGTTCCATATTTGATCTCCCAAGACCCAACTCAGGGTTGGCCCCAGCAGGATGGCAGCCCATAGGATGGTAGCCCCAGACCTCCAAGACCCTGCAGCCTCTCCCTGGCCCCTTCCCCTGCTCACCCATATGCCATAGCCTCATTTCCCTCTGGACTTAGCCGTGAGTCTGAGCCAGGCCACTCTGCTTTGGTCAGCTGTCCTGAAGTCCGGGAAGCAGGAAGCAGCCTCCCCACCCGAGGGGGCTGGCTGTGAACGTTGCCTAGAGGCGGGGAGGGTGGTCGTCTGAGGAATGATACCCACCCATGAAAGGATAAGGGGCACAGAGAAGTGTCACTGTGCTGCACTGGAGTGTGGCGTTATCAACCCAGTGCAACGGGCAAGTGGATCCAAATGCCATCAACACGGCAAATTAAGCTTACAGCAAAGTAAACAGAAATTAAATCAATAATTGGCTCAGGGGGCAGCTGTCTGCCCCTACGTGGGGCCCCAGGGACTTGAGGTGGTGGGCATGGGGGCCTCGCCGCAGTGGGAAGGAGTGTCCCGGCTCTGGGCAGGTAGACCTCTCTCTGGGTGGGGCCTACCACCTGTTACCCTGGAGGGATGTGGCCTCTCTTTCCTCTTCCCGCAGTGGCAGCCTCCCACTGGCTGTCCCCACCGCTTGCCCATGACCGGGGCGCCTGGGAGATGTGGCCTGCCGGGTATCCATTCTTCCTCCTTTTGACAGTGGTCCTTGGGCTGCTTTTTAAAGACAGTACCCAAAGCACTTAATCATGTGGTTCTGGTTGACCTTGCCCATCTCACAGCAAATTGTGTCTCTCTGGTCACAGCGTCTGACCAGAGCTATTCAGATGACTTACACTGTGCCAAGCGGCATTCAAAGATTTGGTTGGAAATTCTGTCTTCTCTTGAGGGCTCTCTTGAGGCTCGCTGAGCTGAGAGGAGGCAGATCTGGCTTCTGATTGTAGCCAGCGAACTGGGGCTGAGAGCAGCCCTACTGTGTGCCTGGATCCCGCTGTGCCTGAAGCTATGCTTGAGCTACCCTGCAAATTCTTCAGGAGTCTCCTCAGGTCCCAGTCTCTCTCGCTCTCTCTAACATTTATTTTATTTTTATTGGAAACTTAGATTTTAAGAGAGAAGGAAAGACAGAAAGATCTTCCACCCTCTGATTCACTCTCCAAATGGCTACAATGGTTGGAGCTGGGCTAGTCAGGAGCCAGGAACTTCTGGGCCTCCCACGTGGGTGCAGGGTCCCAGGCTTTGGTCCATCCTCTAGTGCTCTCCCAGGCCACTAACAGGGAGCTGGAAGGGAAGCAGAGCATCTGGGACATGAACCAGTGCCCATATGGGATCCTAACACTTGCAGGAGAAGGATTAGCCAATTGAGCCACTGCAATGAATCCTATTGTTCCCTTCTCTCCATCCCTTCTTAACCTGCCTGCAGGTCAGCAGGGACACCCAGGACTGAGCATGGGGCAACTCTGTCTCCTGGCAGTCCCTCCTCATCCTCCTCCGGTTTTGGGCCCTGGAAACCTTTTGTGGCTGACTTCACAGCTGGGCAGGAATTGGTCTCTCCTGGACCAATAGCCATGTAGCTTTGCAACTTGGCAGTTCTCTCCACCCCTCGGCCTCGGCTGCCCTTCTGTTTCTGGGCTTCTCAGAGGACGGAGGCTAAAGTTTGTCTTCTCCTCTAGCCCAGGGTCTGGGGCGCAGGCAGAGCAGGCCTGAATGTGAACCTGATGCATGAATGAATGAGTGAATGATACTCAAACCCAGAGCTCTTCCCAAGGCTGCAGTTCCAACCGCTCATCTGCCCCTGGGACACTTGTGGCTTCACTGTCCTGGACTCTGTCCCAGACTGCCCCTACCTCCTACCTTACTTCCCATGTTCCAAAGGAGATGTCTTAGTGCCCATACTCTGAAGGGTGAGAGGCTCACACTGCAAGGCCAGAGGGTGGGAGGGCTTGTGGGGATGTGTCAGGATGGTTGCCAGGCTAGAGGGTGTGTAATGGGTCTCCCATGGCTCAAGGTGGCATGATCAAGGCACTGGGCATTTTGTCCACGCTGCCTGATTGAGGATCTCCTAGAATGCTGCAGTGACCCGCACCCTCCTCAGACTGCACAGGTGACTGGTTCTGTTCCTGCTTTTTTGCCGGGGGATGGTCGGGGCTAAACTACAGAACCCTCCTGCTCTCTCAGGCTGCCTCCTACCTGCTGGTTGGAGGTCATCCAAGTGCCCCCCACCCCAGGTCCCGATGCCTCTCGGTAGCAGGCAGAGTGGGGGAAGAGACTTTGTTCTACCTGCCCCAGTGACAGAGGCCCTGGTCAGGTTGGGGAGGGAAGGAGAGAGCTGACCCCACGTGGAAGAGATTTCAATTCCTCTGTTGATTTTTGCCCTCTTCCTCCCTCCAGTTCTGAATGTAATTCTAGCTTCTGGCCAACTGCTAGAATTAACGGATTAAGAGCTACCCAGGTCTTATCCCGATGTGAAAAGATTTCACTGAGAGGCTCAGAGGTCCACGTCCAAAGCCAAAGAAATCGCTCCCGCCTGTACTGGGTATTGTTTCAAAAGCCTCATTGGAACCACCCCGCGAGCTCCTGGCTGAGGCATCACAGGCTCACTTATCTCTTAAGACCTTGCTCGTAATTGCTCGCTGTCAGGCAAGCAGGGAGAGCCACGGGCCTTATCTGTTAAGGGTCCTCTAATCCAGTTCACGAGGGCAGGGTGTAGCGAGCGGGACACTTGGGGAGCTTGAAAGTCAACGTGGAACTGCTCGGGGTGAGGGGCTCAGACACCGATGTGGTGGCCAGGTCCCTCTCTCTGGGAGGGGAGGCAGGGGCTGCAGAGCAGGGGTGGGCCTGTGGTGGGTTGGGAACTGGCCCAAGAGACCAACTGGAGGAAACACACTTTTTTTGCAACAGCAGAAATTGTTTTGGTGCAGGCTGGAATGGGTGTGTAATTGTGTGTATGCGTGTGCGTGCATGTATGTGTGTTGGGCATGCGTATGTGGGTTTTCTGGATGAGGTCAGCAGGGGGGTCCCAGCTGCCAGGGCACAGGGCTGTGCAGCCGGTGGCCTCGACAGGCATGGTGACAGCGCCGGCGATGAGTCACAGGTTCCTGTCTGCAGCCGGTGGGAAGTGGCTGACAAACACTGTTTATCTTCGGGGGCGGGGGACAGCCACGCACCCCTCCATATGGGCACAGCTCCATCCATCAGTCGCCTGTCGCCTGCCGCCCTTCATGGGACACGGGCGCGATGCTCTGACGGATGGCACCTTTCTGGAGACGTCACGGGGACTCATGGCAGGTGCACGCTCAGATGCCGAGTCCCTCGGCACCGCTCAGCAGCTCAGCTCCCTGCAGCTGACAAATGGAGTTCCTCTCCCTCTCACAGGGCGCTGTGCAGGTTCTCAGAGTGGGGTCATTGAGCCGGGTCTGCTCTGCTGCCCTTTTGGGGGCTGACCGTAAGGGGCCAGCTTGCACTTGTGGCACTTGCCAGTATAAGCAAGTGGCAGGAGCGGGAGTGGTTTAAACCCTTTCCTGACCTGCAGCAGCTTCTCCTCAGCCCCTGCCACACCTCTGGGGCCCCTTCTTCCTGCCTGCCTGCAGGTGGCCATGTTGAAACTGTCAGTCACTCCACATGGACTTGTGTGCAGTTGTGTTGGGATCCTGATAAGGGTTCCCCCCACCCCCACCTTCCTTCTGAGCAGATACCTGAGAATCTTCTGTGTTGGAGGCAATCCCAGCGAGCTTGGGGTTGGAAGCAGGGGAGGGAAGCAGCCTCAGGTCCTTGCTGTGCACTGAACTCCCAAGATCTGGGGAGCACCTGCCGACAGGTGGACATGGGCCCAGAAGGAAGGTTGACTCCCCTCCTTGCTGTCCCAGTGAGGGCTTCTCCTGGGATACAAGTGACCTTGTCACACTCTGGGTTTGAGGGCGGAGGGTCTTCTGAACACAGCTGTGGAGCTCTATACCTGGCTCTTGGAAGCAGCAGGGGGTGCGTTGGTTGCTAAGGATGGGGACAGGGAGAAGCCAGCATCAGCTACCCTGGGCTGTCCTTGGCCATATATACCCTGGCCAGAGCTGGCTGGGATGATGGACAATGGAAGTGTGAATGGCCCCAAGGCTGGACAAAGCTGTTGTCTGAGCTTCAGGCCTACTGGGCTCCTAGGACCCTGGCCTTCTCCCCAAGCCCTGATGGTGCAAGCACAGGAACGTCCCAGGAGTACACGCAGCACACACATCCCAGGAGCACACGCAGCACCCACATCTTGGTCTCTAACACCAGTCTCGGGTTAAGGAAGCAGAGTGTCTCAGAGTCTTGGCAAATGCACAAGACGTGCCGGGAGCATCTTCTAGCACCCCTGAAATAGAAAGTGATACACACACACACACACACACACACACACACACACACTGATGACACAGAGCAGCCAGCTGAAAGGCATTCCGTTGGCCCAAACTGGAAGAATCTGAGCACCAAAGCAATGTAGTATCGAATTGCAGCCCAAAGCCCAACATAATTGTGTGAGAACAGTGAATAAGTGGGTGAGAACAGACAATCTTCCCCCCTCCACAGGATTTCGGATAATTTATGCAGATGCTCTGTACACAAACAGGTGGCTCAGAACTCCCTCTCCTCCTGTGAGGGAGGGTGTCGCGTGGCGCCCTCCTTCCCAAGTGTGCCCTGCGGAGAGGGCATAAGAAACAGTGATACGGCTGTGCGGGCAGGGCCGCGGGCAGGCCGGCCCCAGCGGAGGTGTGGGGGGAATGGCACTCAAGCTCTGTGGTGCCAGTGCTGGGAACCCATCACCAACCTCCCCATGCAAAAAGCATCCAACTGCCTGGGGGATCTCAACACCATAGGTGTCAGTGGAGGAGGGCTCACTATGCAAACCTGTAACTCCGTGGAGTGTAGGGTCCTGGGTGGGATTGGGGACAGAAGAGGCCGTTAGATATAAGCCAAGGCATACAAGGGGGAGCCTGGGCTGTGTCATAGTAGGCCAAGCCTCTGCCTGCAGCGCTGGCATCCCATAGGGGCAGTTCGAGTGCCAGATGCTTCGCTTCTGATGCAGTTCTCTGCTTATACCCTGGGAAAGCAGTGGAAGATAGCTCAAGTTTTTTGGGTCCCTGCACCCATGTGGGAGACCTGGAAGAAGCTCCCGGCTGGCATTGGTCTAGACCTGGCATTGAGGCCTTTTAGAAAGTGAACCAGTGGATGGAAGATTCTCTTTCTTGGTGTGTGTGTGTCTTTCCTCCTGTTTGTAACTCTGCCTTTCAAATAAAGATCACAAATCTCTCTATTTCAAAAAATAAAATTAGTGGAATCAGCACCTCTCCCTAAAGGCAGCTTGGCCTGGCAGAAGGGCTGGTTCTTGGTGCCTCAGTTTCTCTATCTGTCAAATGGCAAGGCTGGAGCCCTGAGATGTCTTGCACACCCCACTTGAGTAACAGGTTGACCTATGAAAGTGAGGGAACGTCAATGGGCTCTTCTCTCAGGCATGCGGAGCAGGTACCTTGTGGCTGGGCCTGGGACCCTGCCTGTCAGCCCTACCTCACTGCATCTCCCCTCTATTCAAAGAGCAGGGCCCAAGGAGGCCCCTGGCTCTCATTTCCCCTGACAAGTCCTCAGAGCAGAAGAGTGGCGAGTGGGGAGTTGTGATGAGGCGAGGCGGCAGCGATGTGTTTTAATGCACGACTTCCTGGGGACCGAGAATGAAAATTTTAACAACTCCGAAGCGGTGCGCGCAAGACGCCTGTGCCGCCGGCTCTCCGAAGGGCATTCCAACTAAATTGCAGAAATAAATATGCATCTTCCTCCTTTTTGATGAGCAATCACCATGCAGCGTGCGCCTCCTGAAGTGGCAGCGCTTGGATGTGGGGATAAAAAAAAGAAACATTGTCAAACGATCTGCTACTTTTGTCTCTCCGCCTTTCTCTTGTCTTGGCTTCGTGAGTCTACAGCCACGTGTGCTTCGTGGGCCCTGCCCGGAGCTGGCCTTACTGGCCCACCGGCCGCAGAACAACCCAGCAAAGAGCAAAGGAAAAGAACTTTTGAACAAAATTCACAAGGTTGCCCTGAGACAAAGTGGCGCATCCTTACAGTTTAGCGGCCTTGCACTTCAGAAAGCCTCTGTAAGCAAAAGAAGGCAACAGATCTGTCTACACCCCCTGCATGTCAGCAGGGCCAGGCCTGATATAGCAAGCACCCAGGGCCCGGGGCTCACAGGTGCACTGGCCCATTGACTGCCTGGGCTTCTCACTAGGGCTGGGAGGAGGCCCAGGCCCTGGCGAGAGCAGGTGCATAGCAGGTGCAGGGGGGTCTTCGGAGCCTCTTACATCTCTCAGAGGGTCACTTGCAGAATAGCTGCTGTCTGGGACCTATGTCCAACTGCCCTGAGTCCCCAGTCCCCCAGCAGGAGCTGGCTTCAGACACCTGTTTCTGAGAGAGCAGTGTAATTAATGTATGGCACATGTTCTCTTGGAGACAGAAGACACGCAGCCCTCTGTAGATTCCCCAGACCTGTTAGCTAGAAAATATTCCAAGATCAACACATTTTCATTCACTAATTAATACAGCTAAAAGGCATTTTTCATATTAGACTTATTAAAATCACTTGTATTTAAGTGTTTTTGAACTCCTATTTTCCGATGCCGTGCGTTTTCCTAAAGTGTTCTAGTCATGTTATGCAAATGCCTATTTAAATTACCAGGGGTATTTGTTTTTCTATTTCTCCTCTGTAAAACATAATTTTAATACAAGTTATTTGTGAAATGCACATTGGAAAAAAGAAAATAAGATTTGAGATGGCATTTCTATGATAATTTTATTGCAAATGTTGACCATGTTTTTGTGTTTGTCTGGAAAAGGTAATGTAGAATATCCATAAGACATATTTCTGGGATTTATTGTGGAGTGTGACTAAATTAGTAAAGCAAAATTTGCTTTTTTTTTTTTTAACCCAAGGCAGGCCCGTCCGTCACTCCGAGAAACATGCTTTCGAGGTACCAGTCACGGCCACGTTGCTGGCTGGACCCGACGCAGTCTTGGGAGAAGACGCGCTCACACTCTGTACTGAAACAAGGTTTTTGACACCCGAGCATGGCCAGACATGATGCCGGAGGCAGGAGCACAGGCCTTTGATGTGGCTGGGAGAGCCAGACGGAAGCAGGGCAGGTGTAGAGAGCTGAGCGTGGGGGCGGGCAGGGCGTTGTAGCACTTCAGGAGGCGAGCGTGTGCTGGGAGCTCTGGGAGACATCCCACCAAGATCCTCCTCTGCAGATCTCGACTGCCAGCGTCTTTTGGATAACATCTCTGATCTGGACTTTACCTGCATTGAAGCACCGGCTCTAGTCCCAGCTGCCCTGCCTCTGATTCAGCTTTCTGCTCACGCCCCTGGGGAAGCAGCAGAAGATCGCGCACCTGCCACTCACGTGGGAAGCAGTGATGCAGTTTTAGGTTTCTAGCACCTGCCTTACCCAGACCTGGCAGCTGGGGACATTTTGAAGGAGTGAGCCAGCAGATGGAAGCTCTGTTCATCTCTCTGTCTCTCCATCTCTGGATCACTCTGATTCCTCAATAAATAAGTACATCTTTAAAAGATGAAGCTGGAAAAGAAGACTTTGGATTAAAGATGAAAATTTAATGCCATGTCTGAGCTTCCCAACAATCAAGGCAGAAAGGGAAAATAGAGACAGAGTGTGTTCAATGTTACTGAGTCATTGTCCTATCCAACAGCATCAAGCTGGTGTTGGGGAGGACACCTCCCCTGGGTCTTTCTGTCTTGATGGGATTTGCAGATGACAGATTTCTCCTAAAGGGAGGCCGTAGAGCAGCTACCTCCAGCCCCAGGGGCGCTGACCCTGTGCAGGCTACAGGAAGTTTTTTCAAACAGGGAGGTTGGCATCACCCTTCACACAAAGCAGGGGACGGGTTTGGCCTCAGTTTTCAGTTAACTCCAGGCTGTTAGCGCGCCTGGACCCTGGGGTAGGAGATGCGGCTGGGTGTCAGGTTCAGCCTCACTTGGGTCAGCAGGGCTGATGTGGGGATCTTCCCCCTGCCCCGGAGAGGATTGCCCAGCACCCCTCTGCTGCCTGGGGCAGGAGTACAGGCCAGCCTGTGTGCTGGTGCAGCCTGTCCTCTGAGTGCTGGCGCCTTCTACGTGCCCCGGATGGGGTTATCAGCTGCTGGCGTGGGGTGGGTAACTCTGCTGCTATTGTAACCACCTGCTACCTGGGCCACTCCACCATGGATATCCGAAGGGAACTGGGCTTACCCGGGACAAAGGGGCCTCTCAGATGACTTGGGATAGCAACACACTTCTTTAATTATTTTCTCAATTTATTTGACAAAGTCTCCATCACCTGCTTGACTTCCGGAATGCCATATGGCTGGGTCGGGGCCAGGAGCTCAGGTGTGTGGCAGGAAACCAACCTCCTTAGGCATCCCCACTGCCTCCCACGGTCTGCTTCATCAGGAAGGTAGAGGCAGGAGCCTGGGATGCACGAGGTAAAGCTCTTAGAGAAATGCCTACCCTTTCTGGATGGCAATGGTGCCCTCAGGGGTGTGGGAGGGGCTCTGGTCCACCTTGACTTGGCCTTGAAGTTGTGTGGTTGTGGCCTGCCCTGCTCCATGTCTGCTTCTCCTTGTGGAGGTGGGAAGACCACAAGACTCATGCAGGGTGCTTCAGCCGGGACCTGCTCAGGCAGGCCACTGTGGCCAGCTAAGAAAGAGAGGCATGGATGCAAGCAGCACCCAGCAGCCTCATCCACGTCTGCTAATTCCGCGTGGCGATCCTACACGTTTCCCGAGAGGAGCGATTGACTCTCCCACGCCTCATTCGGCACTCCTAGGACTCTGCCCACGGAAGTGCCAAATCTGGACAATCAGGAGCCCTGGGCCCCTGAGCCAGGTACTGACCACAGGTTTCAGGTCTGGGTCCACACTCACTGAATGTCCTCCTTTTCCCTGTATCAGCGGGCCAGGCTTCCTTAGGCCAGGCCTGCGGCCAGGGTCAGTGTCATGGCACCTGGGGGCTAAGTCAGAGTGTGGGACTCCCCTGTTTGTGTCTGAGTGTTTGAGTCCTGGTTGGTAGAGTCTGGCTCCCTGCTGATGCCCGCGAAGGCAGTGGATGAAGGTCCCAGTGCCTGGGCCCCCACCACCTACATAGGAGATGGAGACTCCAGGGATGGAGTCACAGGCTCCTGCTGTCAGCCCGGCCCAGCAATGGACCCTGCCTATGGGCTTCCCCACTCTTCTGAGGGCTCCAAGCTGGGCAGACTGGCAAGCAGGACTGGCGCCAGCCCAAGGAGCCTGTGGCTTTCCTCCCTTGGAGCCGGGACTCACACCATGGGTACTGATGCCAGCAAGGGCACAGGAAGCCTCCTCTGGATGGGCCTGTGTAGAAGCCACTGTCAGGAGAACCTATGGCTGACGGTGGCGTCTATGAAGGAGGCCCAGACAAAGGGTGGGACTGGGAGGGCAGAGAGTGACAGCTCCGGCCAATCCGACACACTTGCGGCTTCTACCTCGGATTGCTCCTCTGTGGAGCGACTGATGTTTGCAGAGAGTCCTTGGCTCAGGTGCAGCTGCTGCATTTCGCCACCCGGACAGGACAGGAGCATCCCTTCCACCACCTGCTGGGCCAAGCTCCTTCTTCCTGGGCAAGGGGCTCCCTGCCACCCTGAGCTGCTGCCCAGGACCCCCATCTGAGCTGTTCTCTCAGGAAGAATTGGCGCTGATGGATACCAGCTGCTATTTCTCTGTCTGCTGGGCACCTCCCTGCCCCATCCCTTGCCCCATTGGTCAAGGTCATTCTGAAAAATGTGCTGCCCATCCTGAGTGTATGGAGTCAAGTCTCTGAATGTTTGCTGGGCATCTTCTGCCCGGCTCTGGCCTGGGCTCCAGGTCCTGAGGGGACTGCAGCAGACATGGGCCTCACAGGCAGAGTGCAGACGGACACCAGGAAGCGATATGGCAGGTGAGAGAGATGGCAAGAGGAAAGGAGCTGCAGAGAGAAGTCAGGAAAGGGTCCTGCTGGGGGCACAGCAACTTTCCTTGGGCCAGCAAACCTGAAAAGTAGCCATGGCAACCTCATCTGCCCACCCTGCAGGTGCTTAGCAAGCTCCTTAGTAAGCTCCTACTGTGTGCGTCCCTGCGTAGAGGCTGGACGTACACAGCAAGCCATGCCCAATAAGACCGTTCCTCTGGTGTGTATAGTCGAGGCTGGGGTCAGCAGAGGTGGGCCGATTCCATATTGAAGACAATCGCAGCAGCCTCCTACAGCTGATGAGGCCAGGAAGGTCTCTGAGGAGCAGCAACCTGGGCAAAACGAGCAGAGGTACTTGTGAGAGGGGAGAACATGTGCAAAGGCCCAGGGGCAGGGACAAGCCAGGTGTGCCAAGGAGGCCCGTGTGCCTGGAACATGTGACATGGACAGGGGCACCTGAGGGAGGGCAGAGAAGAGACTGTGCCAGGTCAAGTGAGGAGCCTGAATTCTAACGCCTGAGGGGCTGTGGAGGGTGTTGGGAGAAGAGAGGCACGTTTTGAGTATCAACCACAAATCCCTCTAGTTGCTGTGTAGCAGGTGGCAGGGAGCCAGCCCGTGTGAGGGTCAAGGTGGCAGCAGAGACAGAAGGACAGGTGCCTGCTTTAGGGCGCACCTGGGAGCTGGCATCGCCAAGCCTCGCTGGGAGGTCCAGGCAGGGAGGGGGAAGGCGGGGGTCCTGACTGGGAGCACCTGCTCCAGCAGCTGTTTGAAGGAGGAGGCAGGAAGATTTGAAGCGAGGCCCCCATCTACGGGGTGATGCTGGTGGGCGATCTGGTGGGAGAGCGGGGAGGTTCCACTTCCTGGGGGCCAGCAGGAGGCTTTGCTTGAGGCAGAGCTAAGGAAAAGTTTAGTCAAGGGGGTGAAGTCTGAGCTGGTTGACAAAGGTGAGGGGACTGGGGACGCACAGGTGGCCTGCCTGGCGAGGAATCTACAGAGCAGCAGGGTCCTGCCAGGGAGGACCCCGTGCCAAGGTCTCAATGCCTTGATAAGGTGTCCAGACTCCACTCAGCAGGGGCAGGGCTGACTAATCCTGGCAGGCCGACGGGGAGAGGGGAAGCTGCTAGCAGGTGCAACTGGCAGGCTGTCATAGGACGGAAATGGAGGAGGCTGTACCAGACCAGCCAGGATCTCTGCAGGTTGGCCACGCCCATTCCTGCCCGAGGAGGTGTAGTCTAAAGGAGAGAGAGCCCACTGGAAGCTGTCCGCCTCCTCCTCACCCAGACCAGTTGATACCGATAGCTGGCTTCTCCAGCCACTCGCTGGGCTGCTGACGCCTGTCACTCAGACCCCAGGGCTTTGCGTTTGCTGCGCCCCCGCCTGAAGGCCTCCCCTCACCCGGCCCTTCCCATGGCTGACAGCACCCGGTCATCCAGACTTCCTCCTTCTGGAAGCTTCCCCGACTCACAGCTGGAAGCTGGAGCCTCCCTCCCACCACTCCCCCTCCGCCCTGCCCTGCTGCAATCCATCCCTGTTTTACCTATTGTCTGGTGCCGGCCACCTGCTGAGACGACAATGCTTGCCACCTTGTTGGTCCTGGGTCTTCCCACCCCCCCCCACCCCCCCCACCCCCCGCCTCATCCGGAAGGGCAGCCTGGGAACCTTATCGCCCAGTCCTACCGGGTCGGGTGGCTGCCAAGAGCCCAGCATTAGAACGCTGCCTTGTACAGAGGAGCCGCTGCAACAGCTGAGTGAACGAACGGGGGAGCCGCACCTTTGCAGTGGGCAGCAGGCTGAGGACTGGCCTGCCTGTTCCTGGGAGGGCTGTGGGCCCCACCCTGCATGCTGCCCAGGAGGTTTGCGCCCTGTCCTCCCTTGGGGCCTCTCCGGAAGGCCAAGGATGTCCTGGGTTTGGTTTTTCTAATTGGTTTGATACAACCATGGGAAGTGTCTAAAAATGGGACAGCTGGAAATGGTTTTCCTCCCATTTATTACTTAAAACAGCCCTGAGAGTTTGGGGTTGTTTTTAAATCAGATTCTCCTCATTAAAAAAAAAAAAGAGGGGGGATTGAAAGGCCAGACCACGAATCCACTCGTGCATATTTCTGAAAAGACGCCACAAGGTCATGGCAAAGCCTGTGCTGGTGAGAGTCTTGGGTGGGTGGGGCTTCTCCGAGCCTAGACAAGTTCTGGGGGCATCCGGGGCTGGGTCTCGGCCATCCCGCAGTCCCAGCATCAGGAGAAGAAGATAAATGAAGATGAGTGTATTGCACAGTTAGACATTAACCACGACAGTGAAAAAGTATTGTGCATGTTAAAATGGCCCAGACTAAAATATACTGAGGTTAAAATACAGGGTAACTTTACAAATCACTAATAATTTCTTTGGCTTTCACTGCAATAACATTGATTTAATTCATTAGATTCCTTTCTAAATCTATATTTCAGTTTTAGAGTTGTCAGTTTCTGTTAATGACAATTTTGCCCCATCTGTTCCAACATGAAAATGAGGCTCCTTGCAGCAGACAAGATAGATCTGCGAGAGTCGAAGAAGGAGAACTCTTAAAGGTATTTCACCCAGACGAGGCCCGGTTGGGCGATTCACACTCTACATGCAGCTGGCCGCCCAACACTTCTCTGTGGACATCGGCAGAGAGCTGAGCCCTGTCCCTGGAGACCTCCTCTCTGCTCTCCGGCCCCGCGGCTGCTCTAGCACCCCATGTTAGCCTGCCGTGTTAGCATCCTCTCTAGTATTTGAGGAAGAGAAAGAATCAAAACATCTCATTCTTTTTTTTTTTTTTTTTTTTAATGACAGAGCAATAATTCTGGGTGTCAGCATATCAGAATTCCAGCAGCTGTGATCAGAATGAAAATGAGTGGCTGTGATTTGGCTGTTCGTATTATCCTATTACAGTAAGTCATTTGTGCAGGCCCGGTGAGCTTCTGTCTGCTCAGGGCAGCCTTGGCTGGTCCCATCCGGCCCACCACCCCACATGCGTCAGTGTTCTGCAGGAGCAGGCCTGAAAAGCTTGGGCGAGGAGTGTGTCCCCAGATCCAGGTGACAGGTAATGACATCAGAGGGGCTTGTGTGCAGTGGGCATAGGCCCTAGTTGAGAGCAAAGAAAGAATTCAGGCTCCTCTAGACTCCCCCCAAAGAGGAGGGGGGCCCTGGCCGTCCAGATGTGTGAGATGAGTTCGCCTGCCAGCGGCAAGGTCCTGTGTGATTGGGGGGAAATGTTCCACTAATTATCAATCACGTTAAAATAAACCTGCCTGTGAAGGAAGACACAACTCGGAGTGCATGACCCAAGGAAGCAGAGGCTTTTAAAATTTGAAAACCTCCTAGAAAAAATATGCAGGCATCACAACATATATGGAATTAGGCCAGCTCCTCAAAGTTAATATTCACCATATGTATTTACATTCAACTCCACTCGAACAAAATGAGTGCTGCATTGCTGCTTGGAGGAAAGACGAGGTTGCCTCTCACATGGACCGACATTATGTTGAGTTGCTGTACTGCTGTGGACTTCTCCAGAAAGTCTAAAGACGGTTGAGAAAAAAGTCAGACCAGAAACCTTCCTTGTGGATCTGCCTCCTCATTCCAAATACAAATGAGAGGGATTTTTTTTTTTTTTTAACATTTCAGATGTCATACCTTGGGCAAATTAAAAATCAACAAAAATATTAAGGTTCTATGTTACCTACTCAAGTGTACAGAATGTATAAAAACTTTAATCAAACACTCAGGTTTGCTCAGTTTTAAATTGTGTTAGTTTAATAGTTTCTTTTCTGCTGTTTATATTAATGACATATTCCCATCTAAATATATTGCCATGCTCAAAAGCCATCACAACACTTCCAAGGTTGAATGAATGCAGTTGTGCTTGCGACTTTTTAATAGAAAGATCTCTTTCCATTAAGTCTTTCTCTCTCTCTCTTTCTCTCTCTCTCTCTTTCCCTTTTTGTTCTCCAAAGATAGAACTCTACAGTTTGTATGGTGGCCCCGGGAGTGACATCAGTGCAAATTGCCACTGCCTCATTTAGTGGGCTGACACCTGCTCTACAGCAGGGAGCGCTGAGGAGGCTCCTTTTCCCTGCTGGCCTGGCTGAGCATGGAGCCATGTGGGGCCACAGGCGGCCCAGATTGCTTTGTGCAGGTGCAGCCTGAAGACTTCATCTCAGCAGAAGGGTGCACTTGATTCTGAGGTCTAGGTGCATCTGGAAAGTTGTGCTAATGGCCTAAGGTAGTCGAGTGTGGAGCCAAGAGACCCCTCCTGAGGGACCAGAGGCCGGCAGGAGGGTCTTCAATTGGCCCAGCCGTGGGCTTTAAAGTCTTCCGGTGTCTTGATTTGCTGAAGGCTCTTCAGGGGAGCTCCCCTCTGTCACCTGCCCGAACCCCCTTCCCTGTCTCTTTGAGCTGAGGTTTGACCCCAGCTGACTCACACAGGGCACGCACACCTGGGCCCAGACAGGCCACAGTGAAACTATGATTTTGCAAAACTTGTTGACTGGCAGACTCAAGAGCAGAAGGTTTAGGTGAGTCACAGGTTATTCAAGGATTATTTGGAGTTATGTTTCCCCAGGAGACTTGAAGCTGGCCTGCTATGGACTTGGGGCAGCTGGTCCCAGTTTTCTGGGACCAGCCCATGGGTGAGCCATGAAGGATAGCTCACCGGGAGTTTCTTGACCCAGGACTGTTCCGCAGGGAAATAGCCAGCTCTTTCATGATGAAGCAAACTCCATTAAATCATAAACAGCCCATAAATATTAATGCAAATAAATGTATGATTATCCCTACATTTAATTATTATGTCAAGAATGGCATATGAGTCACGTCATTTGCAAGCTCTCCTGGAAATACAGATGGCTCATCTGTCTACCTTTTCTTCCAAGTTATTTTTAAACTTATTGACAATTGTGAAACGTCTCCAGCACACAGAGCGGGATCCATGATACACACAAACAGTGCAGATTCTGCCAAACCCGATGTGTGGCACCGTATCTGCTCCAGGGTTCTTTTGGGAACTGCAGTGTTCCTACAGGTGTGGGTCAGGGGTCGGGGCCTTGCCAGCCAAGTGAGTTGGAGGCTTCTAGGAAACTCTGGCTGATGGACTAGAAGAGTGCTGCATGGCAACATCATTTTTGTGTTGTTAAAAGACTGATGTATTGAAAGGTGGAGTGACAGAGAGGAGAGAGTGATATCTTCTATCCACCAGTTCACTTCCCAGAGGGCTGCATTACTTAGCCAGCAGTCTGGAACCTCATCCTATTCTTTTCCATGGGTGCAGGTACCCACCAGGTTGGGCAATCCTACACTGCATTAGCAAGGAGCTGGATAAGAAACAGAGCAGCCGAGAATTGAACTGGTCCCCAATAAGAGGTGCTGGTGTTGAGGGAGGGGTTTTACCCATGTGCCGTAGCGTGGGCCTGGCAGCGCAGTCTTGGAATGTTCTTCTTGCTCATGCCCAGCAAGAGAAGGCTGTTTCATTTCCACCTGAAGGACACACATTTGACCTGAAGGCCCAGCAAGAATTGCGTGTGGCATCATGCACTGCGATCTGCAGGCGAGAGAAATGAGGTGATTAAAGCTAAAAATGAATATGCCTGACCTGGGAAGCTTGCCTTCGGAAATCATTAGGCCACGAGATGCAGGACGAGGGAGCGCAGTGCAGGCGTCTGTTGAGCCCGAGACGGTTTTGCCCCCTCCTGCATCTTTTCTGATGGCTGTAGCCCCACCCTCTCTTGTGGAATTGGCTGGGGAGGCAATTCTTTCCTGGCTGAGCAGGACCAGGGAAGCAAAATGGGTCTTGTTTTCCAAGATGAGGGGCTGTGGTAATCAAAGAGACTGGAGATGAAATCTTTTACCTGCTTAGGAAAACGATATAATATATTTTGAGCAAATTAATTCCATCTGGACCAGTTACAGCACATAATCAGCTGTGTTATGCAAATAGTTATCTTTTGGTTGAAATCAATAACTTATTTTCCTCTGTAATAAAGAAAAAAGAGAGTAAGCTATTATTAATTATGTACAAAATGAAATCTTTGCCTGCAAGGCTCGGGGTTGCCTTTTGCTATAAACACTGTCTTCAGGTCAGTTTCTAGGTCATCCATGAGGGTCTTTGGCAGGGTGACCGTTACAGCCACTCCTCATTGGAGAGTTTGCTTGGGGACAGTGTTGTGGTGTAGCTATTTAGTATATTGCTGACAACACCAGCATCCCCATACCTGGGCTTTGATTCAAGTTTCAGCTGCTCTGCTTCCAGTGCAGCCCCCTGCCACCACTCCCGAGGAGGTGGGGGTGGAGGGTCCTGTTACCCTCATGGGAGATCAGGGTGGCGTTCTGGGTTCCTGGCTTTGGCCTGACCAGCCCTGACTATTTGAGGTCTTTTGGGAAACAAACTAGTAGATGAAAGATCCCCGTCTCTGACACTCAATAGATACATCCACTGGGAAGATTTCTCAGGAGGCTTCCTCTGGATTGGTCTGTTCAGCTGTGCCTGGTGGTGCTGTCAGCCCAGCCCAGCCTGGGCCTTTCCCACTGGCCCTGCTTCGGAGGAGTACCTTATTTATAAAGCTTGCCTGACCACAGTTCGTGAGTCCCAGACCCAGTTACAGATGAAGTTAATGACAATATTGATTATGCAGTAATCATGTTCATAGCAAGTACATTGCCTCTTAGCCATGGGGGTATTTACGAGCTGCTGCTTCCCTCCAGATGCTCCCTTCTGATCAAAGGCAGAGGCATCTTTTGGGAGCACCAGTGGAGGACAAGACAGTGGGGGAGGTTGATGTGAGACCCCTTGCTTCTGCTCCTCCCTGGACCCTGGTCATGTTGATGTGACATTAGAACCTTCTAGGCAGAGTCCAGGTAAGTCTGAGCAGTGGCATGGGGGTCTGTGCTTATGGGTGGCACCAGTTGATGAGCTCACCAGTGGTGAACTCTGGCGTCTTGTGGGGTATGAAATTACTGCCTAGGGACATCTATGGATAAGGCCACTGTCTGTGTAAGTGAGTGTGGGTCATGCCAGGTCAGGCCACGGTACCAACTAGGCTACAACTCCCACTGGTTTGCATGGGGGCCAAGTGTGCAGTGGGCAAGATCGGGCTGGACTGCAACACCCATTGGTTTGTGTGGAAGACAGGACTGGAGACGGAACTGACCCAGCAATTGCAACTAACAATTTGAGCGTAGGCTGATTTGAGAGACGGACTGTGCCAGGACCCTGTATTGGCATGCACACACAAGAATCAGGTCTGGGGTTGCCTCAAATGAAGTTTCTTTAGGGATCCCCCCAACTGAACTGCTGGTCTGAGAACTCCAACCATGGAGGGAATTGCAGGTTCCATGGTCTGATTGTGGAATGCATGTGTCAGAGCTGGGCTTCCTCCGTAGCTTTGGCGGAGCAATGGACAGCATATCCAGGTGCACATGGAGGATATGGCAGCACACTGGAGCCTGCAGAGCACACCCAGTATAATAACAGAGGATGAAGAACAGAATAAATCAATCAACTACCCCAGGAAAGAGTTGGCAGTGAATAACTGGGCAAACAGAGACTCTAAGGTGGACTATGTCAGCCAGTGGAGTCTGGAGAGATTTCATAGTGATTGGATGGTGAGATTGGTAGCAATACAGAACTGTGACACTATCAAAACCACTTGAGCAGTGCCCTCGGAGCATGCCCCACATCGGGGACCTGGGATGGTTGGGAGGCTGGGTGTGACTTCTCCACTTATCTCTCTTCTTCCCCCAGATAGAGAAAGGAAAAAGAATGTCAAAACAATGGTTTTACCCACTTTCCTCTTGACCCTTTGTACCCTAATCAAATATATAAAAATTATCAAAAATAAAATGTATACTTTTTTAAAAATATTTTTTATTTTAACAATCTTTACATGGTTAATTTGTGCACAAAGGGTCAAGGGCTACAGGAAAGTGCGTAAGACTATTATTTCCACATTGATTCCTTCACATATCTGAGGTAGAGGGGGATATTGAAGGAGAAGCCCCACCTGATTTCCCACCCACCCCAAGTCCCGCATGTGGGGCATGCTCCGAGATACTCGTTGAAGTGGTTTCAATAGGTCACCAGTTTTGAAATTGCTACCAATCTTGCCTCTCCAAACACGATGAGGTTGTTGAAAAATCCATTAATTGACATTGTCCATCATAGCGTCTCTATTTGCCCGGTATTTTGTTGCCACCCTATAGCTGAGGTGGTTAATTAACTTGTTCCATCTTCTGTCCCTTCATGGTTAGGGTTCTGAGTCTGGCATTTCAATTGAGGAGATCACCAAAGAAACTTCGTCTGAGGTGTTCCCAAGCCAGATACTCGTATGCACCAGCAAGCACAGGGCCCAGCACAGTCCATCACCCGGTCAGCTGGTAGTTGCAATTGCTGGGTTGGTTCTGTTTTCAGCCCCACCTTCTACTGGAACCAATGGGTGTTGCAGTCCAGCCTGGTTCTGCACAGCACATACTTGGTCTTCACCTAAACCAGTGGGAGCTGCATCCTGATGAGAGTGGCCCACAATAACCCCCACCAGGCCAACCCTCTACCCTGGTTTTCCAGTATGTGTGGCAGACCAGTCCAATCTGACCCACATCCCCCCTGGTTCTCGTACATGGCAAATGGCAGTGAAGCTTGGATCCATCTACCCGGCTCAACAGTCAAGCCTTCACGGGTGTGGTTGAGTGCCTCTCTGTCTAGCTACCCCAGCCTCTGCCCTAGTTCTCATGCCTTCCTGTGGCAGTGGTAACCCAAGAGGGGGGAACCCACTATTTCCCTCCCAGGTCTCTCACTCCTGGACTGTGCACTTTCCAGGTGGTTCTGCAGTTTAACTTGACAGGATTAGCCCCCAGTGCCAGTTTCTGCCAGCTGATGCTACAGCTATGCCCAAACTACTTTTTTTTTTTTTAAAGAATCTTCTAGGAGGTTCCAGGTGGATCTTATGTGCCAAGGATAGCCAAGGTGATGCACTCATGAGAATCATTTATCAGGGGCTGCAGCGTAGTTGTGTCTGGTGTCTTGCCATGTCATGTGCCTGAGACAGTTGCACTTGGCAAACAGCTTTCACCTGTGTGTGGCCAGCAGCCTGGCTCCTGCCTGGGAGGTGCAGGACCTTGTGCTGACCCCACCTGTGGCTTTTTCTCCACCTCCCCCACCCGCTCCCAGGGCCTTCATGAGGCTCTGAGGACAGTGTAGATGCTTGTCTGCTCACACATGCAAGCCTTGTGCACCTGCTGGAGCCAACTCACAGATGTCTCAGGGCAGCAGGGCTGGCGATGGGTCCTAGGACAGCCGTCCAGGGCAGTGAGGGTGTGGCTGCCCACCGTGCAGGGCTTGGAGGGTGCTGAGAGTGCTGGCGTCTGTCGCTCTGCTGCCTCCCTGTGCTGCTTTGGGAAGCAGGTGGGGTCTCGGGTGGTCTGGGCAAGGGAGGAGAGGCAGACGTCTCATTAACTACCTTCTTCCATCCTATTTATGAATCCTCTGGCTAAGCCTGCTGGGCGGCTTGAACTGGTTTTTGGACAGCTGGGCTGCCTGGCATTTTATGGGGGGTGGTGGCTTTCCAAGGCCGTAACCATGTGTGCCCAGGTACATGCCTGCATCTGCCTGGCCCCTCTGGAGGTGCCTGCCCTGGGGACTTTGGCTACCCCAGCCTTCCCAGTCCCCATAGGCTGCTGAGGGCAAGAGTGGAAGGGGCATCCTCCCGACACCCCTTGGCCTAGAGCAGCAGTTGCCCCATCTCTGGGGAGGCACCTGACTTCTCTCAGTCTCCATGGGGAGAAAGAGTAGAAGAAGCTTTTGCTAAATGCTCTCTGTTTTTGGGGGTGTTCAAAGGGCAGGTACCAGGCGTCCCGCTCAAGACCCCAAACTGAGAAGGTTCCAGGTGTTTCTCCTTCAGTGGGTGACTTCTGGTGAGCAGGTGGCCTCACCCAGGGTACATAGTTAGTTCTAGTACTGGCTTACTCCCTGCTGTCTTAGCCCGGTGCCTTAGTTTCCTGATCTGAGAAAGAGGAGCAATAATGTTTCCATTGGGAAAGGGTGTGAGGGTTAAATGAGATGCTATGCAGGTAGTGCTGAGCTCGGAGGTGCCCAGGTGCTGGATGCTGTCGGCTGGCTGCAGACTCCACGGGAGGGTAGAAGCCGTGCTGCCCCTGACCTGCTGTCTGTGTGCTGCTGTGCCAGGACCCAGCCAGCACCCGTGCCCTGGGCCTGCAGCGCTGACTAGCCATCAGTCCCTTGCTTTGTGTGTTGCCAAGGCAGCTTGGGGTACCTTTTCCTCTGTCACCAGGCCCCTGGGGGCACCTTTAATGGAAACAGTGCATCCAGGGCAGCCCCGAATCTGCTTTCAGACTTGCAGTATGAACATGGGACCCTCACACACAGCAATGTTTTAATGGGGCCCTTGTAGCATATTTGCCATTTACTGACCATCTGGGAAACAATGACTTGTACGGAAGGGATTTTAATTCGTGCCATGGCCAAATGGGAAGAGCTACCATAGATAGAATTGATAGCTTTGCTGACTTCTATAAGTGGCATCTGGTTTACCTTTCATCACCTGGTCCCTGACGTCTAGGATGGAGAAGGTAGAGGTAGGGTGGACAGTCCCAGGGAGCCAGTCTGTCAAGGTCATGGTCAGTGAGGCCAAGGCAGGGGTCAGCTGGGCGGTCCTTGGCCGCGTGCTCAGGGCTAGGCTGGGGGCTCGGTCCCCGTGCTCTTACAGCTCACTGTGCTGTCCTTTGGGTGTTGGTGGGTCATTGGGTCCGATGGGACCAAGGAACACTGAGTCAGCAAGGAGGCACGGCAGGTGTATCTGCCTTTCCCTAGCACTGTTTTTGCACAGAGCACTCCTGAGCTGTGGTAGGCACAAGGTGTCGCATGAGGCTTGAGGCAAACGGCTGTGGGTCAGGCAGGCTGTAGCCATGGTCACCTGGGCTCTGACGGCCTTCGCCTGAGGCTATGCTGGCCTGTTGAACTAGAACTTGCTCCAGACACAGGTGTCATGCCCCTTGAGTCCCAATGGGTTCCCCAGGAGGCTGAAGGCGAGAGGGGGCTGACAGACTAGGCAGGCAGCAGGCAGCAGGATGAGGAAGTTTTGGGTGGCGCCCCCACTACCAGGAGTGAGGTGCAGATGGATGCGGGAATTGCGGGAGAGGCTGCATCATTCGGGCAATCCCACATGTGCGGTAAAAACTCTTATGGTTGTTCTTCAAACCAGCATGGCACAAAATAAAGATGAGCCTCAGCATTCATGCTAATAACGCAAAGTTTGTAGCTTCCTTCACTCAGAATGACATTAAATAGCGATTTGAAAATACCATGACAAGTTGAGAGAAAGGCAGAGAGAAAGAGGGGGAGGCTCTGTATTTTAATACTGGCAACTCTCTCCTGCATTCCCAAGCCCTTGTGCCCCTGTTTCCGTGTGGACTTCAGGTTACTGGCTTTGATATGGCTCAGCTCTCGCCATCACGGCCATTTGGGGAGTGAACCAACGCTTGGAAGATTTTTCTCTTTGTGTTCCCTGTTTCTCTCTGTAACTCTGCTTTCCAAATAAATGCAAAAACTTTTTAAAAACAGATTTATTTATTTTTATTGGAAAGAGAGGAGGAGAGGCAGAGAGGAAGATCTTCCACCTGCTGGTTCACTCCCCAGGAGGGACAATAGCTGGAGATGAGCTGATCCATAGCCAGGAGCCAGGAGCCAGGAGCTTCCTCCAGCTTTCCCACATGGGTGCAGGTTCCCAAGGCTTTGGGTCATTTTCTATTGATTTCCCAGACCACAAGCAGGGAGCTGAGTGGGAAGTGGTGCTGCTGGGATTAGAACCGGCACCCATATGGAATCCTGGCACATGCAAAGTGAGGACTTTAGCCACTAGGCTACTGCGCCAGGCCTTCAAATAAATGCAAAATTTGAAAGAAGAAATAGTCCTGTGCATCTATTAGCACTTTCTATGAGCAAGGTGCAGTCCTGTTTACAGGGCTGATCTCACCCGTACAAACAGTGTCAGGAGTCCATGCCCACTTGACAGCTGAAGCTATTCAAGCCCATGGTCAAGAAGGGTCTGAAACAGTGAGTCTGGTGCCTGCCTTCTTGGAACTCGGCCACCCTCATTTTGCCTGTTTTGTGAGATAAGACAACTGAGGCAAGGAGAGGCTGACTGTGAACCTGGAACTCGTGGCCCCCACTCATCTGCTCCTTGCCTTAAGTCTCATTGCCTTGTCCATGCTAGACACAGATCCACTTGTGTCAGTGGGGACGCCAGCTTCCATACCAACACTCCAGCCAGGAACTCTGGTCCCAATTCCTCTTGGAGGACTTTAATATAGCTGCACCTGCTTCCTGGTTGGTACCTCCACTAGGCTACAGAGACACTGTGCAAGACTACCAGCGCACACGTGGGCCCAGACACGCTTGCAGGTGTGTGTGTGTGTGTGTGTGTGTGTGTGTGTGTGTGTGTGTGTGCCACGTGCTGGCATGGTCATCCACAGTCTGTTCCCGGAGCTCTCCACTGGGTGGGAAGGTGACCTCAGCTGCAAAGTGATGAGAAGCACAAGGTCACCAGAAATGCAGCAGGGATGTAGTGATCATGGGCCCAGGGCAGTCAGAGGGCTCCCTGGAAGGGGCGTGCTTGGTCGGGGCACTAATCTCACCTGTGCTGTGCCCCGCCCCCAGCTCCTTCACAAAGGCAGCCCCACTCAGAGCAGATGCATCCAGACCACTCAGGTCCTCACTGCCCTCCCACCCCTGCCCTGGCCTGGTCTCCCCCTCTGAGGCAGGTTCCCCAGCGGCCCCAACACCCAGACGACTCCAGCCTGAGACCTTGCAGATGGAAGCAGGAGCTTGGGACTCTCAGCCAGGGCTGCTGGCTTTCAAGCCCACTGGGAAGCCCCCTTGGTTTACCACCAGGCAGACAGAGGCACTATTTTAGCTCCCAGTCAGAGGGACGGGTACAGATCTGACTCCGCATCATCTCATAGGAAGGAGCCAGGTAGACAGTGTGAGGCAGATGCATTGCTCCTGCGTCTGCACCTTAAAGCCTTGTTTATGAAGTGAGCCTGAGGAATCGAGGACATTAGATGCCTTGCATGTGGGTGCATAGTGGGTGCACAGCAACCATTTGTACCTCTCTTCTTGCTGTTGTCACTACCATATTGTTGGGCCACTCTGGCTGAGGCCCAAGTGGAAGAGGAATATGACAGTGGGCCTGGGCTGGAGACGGCTGTGCCATCTGCCAACTACCCAGATGCTTAGGTAGGGCTCAGCCCAGGCAAGGAGGGGCGTGGGTATTGGGGGTGGATCCCCTGGACCCCAGGTTCTCTCACTGTACAGGAGAATCACAGCACCTACCTCTGGCAGTTTGTGGAGTGCAAAGGGAAGGAAAAGATGGAAAGGACTTTAAGGAAGGCCGGGGGTACCCACTGTGCAGCAGGATCCTCCCCAGGGGCTGCTATTTCCCTGCAGGTGGCACCCCCACTGTGCTGGAAGACAAGGAGGTTGCAGGAAGGAGGTGAAGGCAGGGTGACTCCCCTTCCTCACCACCGGCCCAAGTCCTGGGTCAGGGTGCTGAAGAGTGGGGGACGCTTGGTAGCTTTGCAGTCTTGCAAAGGTGGCATTCTGCATCCAGCAGCTTCCGTGGAGAACATTCCAGACCCCGCCACTCTACAGCCCATCTGACCTAATTTATAAGGGTTTTTTTTTAAAATCATTTCGGGCAACTGTGTGATTTGTGTGGGAGAGTGAGCGGCAGCATGCCCTTGTTCAGCATCACCCCGCTCTCCTCCCAGCTTGCCCTGGAGTCGTGCTGTGTGTGGATACATACGTCTGATGTGTGTGTAACATATGTGGATGCTCATACACATGCCAGTACACACAGATACGCATGCGCTTAGCAGGGGCCAAGCGGGGAAGACTGGGAAATGTCTCATGATATTTGTTTTTTCCCCCATCTTTATATGCGTGCCAAATGTATGTTCCGAGAGCTGTGAATTTTTATCCCTGACCTTTGTAGACATAAAACCATCCTATTATCATATACCTGTCAAAAGAGGGAGTGAATCAGATGAATATTCTCTGCCTTTTATGCGTCTAGAAAAGAAAAGTTATTAGCGCTTTCCCAGTTCAAAGCGGCAAGCCCCTTGGTACTTGGCTGCCTGCAGCTGGCGCTGCTCTCTGTGGCTCCAGTGCCCTGCCCCTTGCCCCGCACCCACCCTTGGCCTCTCAGACTGGGTGCCCTGCAGAGGACAGTGTGGTGGCGTGGGGGCAGGACCAGCACCTCAGTTCTCCTCGAGAGGGAAGCCCCTTGTACCCATTCAGGGCATTATCTCTTAGCAGGACAAGGGTGGGAAAGATGGCAGCTGCCCACCTTCCAGGCCATTCTTCCCTCTCTTTGCACGCAGGGTCCTGTCTCTGCATCTTCCCTGCATTTGCCTGTCATGCACCTGTTCCTAGGTGTGGCATCTCCATGTACTTTGGCCCGGGATGCGAGTAGGGTTTATGAATGGGCAGATCACCCTTGTGCAGGGCCATGCTCATCTCTGCATCGTTCCAATTTGGGTGTATGTGCTGCTGAACCAAGCATGTGGGCAAATCACCACATGAAACACGAAGGGCTGTAGTGAAGTAGCAATAAAAA
>NW_024465561.1:9320000-9375000 GCF_017591425.1 Ochotona curzoniae | reverse complement strand
CCCAAATGCTTTCTGCTGCGCCAGCTAAACAGCACTCTCATTTCACTTGCTCACACTGAGGGCCAGGCTGGCCTGCCGCTGGGGCGCTGTGCCTGGACCTTTTCTTGACAGCTCAGCCCTTCCCGTGCTCTGCTCCTGGCCGACCTGCAGGGGCCCGGGAGGACAGTGGGAAGGAGGGCCACAGCGCACCCAGCACCTGTGTGGACATGGTGGGGGAGCTACTCTCGCCCTTTACCTTTGACCCTTAGCGTCTGTCCTGAGCCTGAGCCCTGGGCTCTAACCGGACAGTGCTGTTAGAAAGCTGAGAGTCTGAATGCAAAACAGGGGCATGGCCTTCAGACCATGAGGGAATCCTGGCCTCAGGCAGGCTTGGATGGGAGACACTGAACTCCGTCACTCCCACCATCCAGCTTCCCTCACAGCAAGCACCAAGCACACCCTCCCAGCCAGCAGTGTGCAAACTGCCCTCTGCCACTGCCAAGTGCGCTGCTGGCTGTCCCTGGCCAGTCTCAGTCTATCACCATGTGCAGGGCCAATGCTCAGGGCTCCTAACCTGGTGGGGGGGGTCAGGTGCAGCTCAACTCAACAGGTACTGAGAACGTGGTTAGCAACTAGGGATGGCCTTCAGCGGGGCAAGTCCCTTCCTCCCTGCCTGCCTCTGCCTCCTCCGGGTGCGTCAGCTGGGTCTACCAGGGCACCTGTACGATGCTGCCGCCTGGCCGCAGATGGGACGGGGCTTGTCTGAGTGTCTGAGCCGAGCCGCAGCCTGGCTCCCTCCCTGTGAGCAGTTTTTCACACCCAGCCTGGCTCCCTTCCACGCGGGCTCCACTGTGCCACCAGGACCTTCCTTGTCCCCACAGAGTGACAGATAAGGCCTCATAACTCTCCCTGGATTCAGCGGGTCTATGTGGATGATCTCTTCTAGAAATTTCAGGCCAGCCAGCTGCAAGGTGTTCCTGGCTCAGCCAATCAAATATCCCCTTGGCCTCTCGGAGGAAGTGGATGAGCCTGAGGACTTGAAAGCTGGAAGGGTATAAATGTATTAAGCCCTGCTCTTTGTTTACAGGTGCGGAAGCCGAGGCTGAGACAGGGAGAAGTCCTACAATTCATCAGGGACCCCCAGCAGGCCAGCGCACCATTGACCGCCCCCCCCCAGGCTGCCTCAGTTTCCCCCAATGCTTCATTTCCCTATACTCCTTTTTTACCAGCTCATTTTTCAAGCTCACCTGTGCTCTTCCCCCTCACCTGTTCCACTGCCACCTTGGTGGAGATGGGAGCCCACAACTATGTCCGTATGCTGGGGTCAGGGATAGCTGCTCCATCCTCTGAGACTCCCGTGGGCTTGCAACCCAGAGCGGTCAGAGTAACTCAAGGGGGAAGGGGAGAGGACTGTCTTCGGGGCCCTCTAGGGGCCAGGGGCTAGGGCCAGAAGAGGTCACTGGCTGGAGCTCCCTCCCAGCCCTGCCGAACCCCTCTTATTCGGGCAGGGCCAACATGTATGGCCTGAAGCACATTGCTGCATTGTTCAAGGATTCTGGGCATTCTGGATTGTTTTCTTTCTTGGAGGAAAAGTCACTTGCAAATAGAGTTTGAGGGTGTATTTGGGGGAACAGCATTGGAGTGGGGGAACGTCTTGTCAACTTCGTAACTGGCGCCACGTCAGCCTGGACCCTGTTGTCTTAGGTCACCATGACAACAGGAGGGCACCAAGGCAGGTGTCCTGACAAACGGGTTTCTTTCCTCAAGAGCTCCTTGCGGAGAACCCCAACCCCCACTGGCTCTGTGGTACTCCTTCTTCTGCCTCTTCATTCTTCCTGTTGGCCTTGGGCTCTTGTCTCCCGTGTGTTACTGCCTCTTGGTTGGGAGATGATATCACAAATTCCCGTTCAGATTGGGTAGCTGCCACTCTGAGAGTCCAAATCCCCTGTCTGGGGCTCCCAGCAGTAAGGGGCAGAGTCGGGTCTGGACCCCTCTCTTGCCGTGCAGGTCTTGCCCTGGAGCAGTGTGAGAGAACATCTGCTGGCAGAGCCCAGGTCTCAGGCCATCACGTACTCTCAGCGCACCCAGGATGGATCAGGGCCCCTTCCCTCATCTCATGGGACCTACTGGGGCCGATTTATTCTGAGCAGGGTGAATCTGGAAAGCTGGTCACCATGTCAGATACCACTGGCCAGACAGGACAGGCTAAGGACAGTAGCTATGTCAGGGATCTGTGGCCCAGGGTCTTAGACCAGGCTAAGGACACCTCCCGAAAACAGGGCTGTGTCACTCCTCCGTGGCCTGTACTGAGAGCGGACCTGCTTCCAGGCTGCTTCCTTGGCAGCTGGCTGTTCGCCCCTGCGGTCAGTCACATGGGCGAGGCGTGTGTAAGCCAGAGCAGTCATTAGCCACTCTGCTTTTTATTCCCTTCTGTTTTTTTTCCCGTTAGTATTATGCTTAAGATTACAAAGTTAAGATGTTGTTTTTGTCACACATTCAACTGACATTCACTCATCCATTCGTCAGTTTGCCCATTTATCCATCAATCCACCTACCAGTCCATCTACACATCTATACTTTGTCCATCCATTCATCATCCATCCATCCATCCATCCATCCACTGATCCATGCCACCTCCCTCCTTCCCTTCTTCCCTCTTAACCTCCTGCCCCACCCCCCTTTCCTTCCCCTCCCAGCCCTTTCCCTTATTTTTTTCCCATATCTTTTGGACATTTAAAGGATATTTATTTCAGTCCCGGTCCCTATGAATGCGAAGACCAGTCAGTTGCTCATGTTTGAGCTTCGTTGCCCTGCCTGGCTCTTCTTTCCTTTTCCGTTTTCTGAGTTGCTGTTTCAGCCACATGGACAGATCCAGGTAGTCAGGAACAGCCTTGCGACAAGTGCACCTGCTCTGTGGGGAAGGCTCCTAGGCTGTCATTCTTGGGTATGCATGACCCTGTCTTTGCTTTGAGTAAACTTCTAGCCCTCCCACTCCCCGCAAGAAATGATTTGTCTGAACAGAACAACCAAGGACAGAAGAGGCAGTTTCCACGGGTCAGAATGTAGATTTCCCATTGAAACACAATCCCTTCATTTCCAAAGGTCAGTTTGAGCTATGCGTAAAAAAAGAACTGCAGCTGGCTTTGAGTAGGATGCTGAAAGCCAAGATGTCCCATCTCAGAAAGCTGCTTGGCGCCATGCCCACAGCTGCTGCCTCTGATGGTGCGAGGGTGACACCCTGTGCCCCTCCAGCTCCTTTTGTCTAGCCTGGGCTGCTTGGAGATGGTTGGTCCATCAGACAGAGGGACAAGCAGCCTCTCTGCCTCAGTGGGCACCTTAGAGTAGAGCCACTATCCTCTCTCTACTCCCCTCCTCCTGCCCCCACCTTAGACCTCATCCCAGCTCTCGTTGTCATGGTGGCCAGGCCTCAAGTGGAAATCAGGGTCCCTCACTCGCTTCCACACCATGTCCGGCCCCTGCTTCTTCATGGCCCCACGGCCACACCTGACACTTCCTCGCAGCCCAGTTCCGTGCAACCCTGATCCCCTTCCTCTCTTGTATGTCTGTGGGACCCTCTGCTCATCTGGAACTGGAGTTGAGAGACAGCTCAGCTGGAGGTGGAGACAGCAGAAACACAGAAGGGACCAAGCCCACCTTGTTCCAGAAACATTTCATGCAGATGACAAAAATCTATGCAGCACAATGGCATGAAAATAGAAAACTGATCAAGGCAAAGGGAAAACAAGGCTTGGACAATGAACTGAAGCCAGGATAAAGCCGGACAGCAGACACTTGATCTTTAGGAGGTCGGAGTGGGTTGGTGGGGACTCTGTTAAGTTAGCTGCATATACAAATGTCAGAAATAGGAAGAGGCGATTCAGACTACAAACCCACATTGCTTCACTGTAGGAAAGGGCTTTGTGGGGAGTGTTAAAGGGAGTCTTTGCAAGCGCATGTGGGATGAGATTGGCTCAGAGCAATGCGTCTTACACAGGCTCTGTAAGACGCGGCTACGTGAGAGCTGTCCATCAGCACCTGCCTCTTGGAGTACTTCATTTCAGGCTGGCTTCCGCCCCTGGAAGCACGCCGCTGAGCTGGTGTCAGTGGGCACTCTCAGCAGTGCTGTGGTGGAGCTTTTTAAGCCACCACTGTGATATCGATAGATAGCCGAGTGCTGGCTCGAGTCCTGGCTATTCAAGTTCTTCTTCTTTTTATTTACTTATTTTAGATTCTTTTCTTTTTTATTATATTTTTTACAATCCTTACATAGTTAATTAGGGTAAAAAGGTTCAAGGGCTACAGGAAAGTGGATAAGACTATTATTTCCATATTGTTTCCTTCATGTTTAAAGGGGGATATTAAGGGAGAAGGCTCACCCTTCTTTTTTTTAAAAGTGTTATTTATTTATTTTTATTAGAAAGTCAGATAAACAGAGAGGAAGATCTTCCATCCATTGATTCACTCCCCCAAGTAAGTGCAACGCCTGGTGCTGTGCAGATCCTAAGCCAGGAGCCTCTTCTGGGTGTCCTATGCAGGTGCAGGGTCCCAAGGCTTTGGGCTGTCCTCAACTGCTTTCCCAGGCCCCAGGAAGGGAGCTGAAAGGAAAGTGGGGCTGCTGGGATTAGAACTGCATCCACATGGGATCCTGGGCATGCAAGCCAAGGACTTTAGCCGCTAGGCTATTGCGCCAGGCCCAGGCTATTCAACTTCTAACCATGCTCCCTGATAATTTGCCTGGAAAAGCTTCAAGAAACGGCTAAAGGTGCTGGACTTTCTGCTTGGTAAATACTTCCAATGAAGGAACCTCAACTGAATTTGAACTGTGGTAATGCAGCAAGGTGGAGAAATCCACCATGGGGAGAGGGTTCGGGGAGGAGTGGGGGGAATCCCAGTGCCTATAACACTGTGTCACATAATGCAATGCAATTAATAAAAGAAAAGAAAAGAAAAGAAACAGCTAAAGGGACCAGCACTATAGCACAGTAGTTTAAGCTGCTGCCTGCAGTGCCAGCATCCCACGCAGGTGCTGGTTAGAGACCTGGCTGCTTCACTTCCAATCTAGCTCCTTGATGATGTACCTGGGAAAGCATGATGGCCCAAGTTCTTGGAGCCCTTGGAGCCCTGTACCCGTGTGGGAGGCCTGAGTGAGGCTCCTGGCTCTAACCTGGGCCAGCCCTGGTGCTTGCAGCTATTTGGGAAGTGAACCAACAAACAGAAGATCTCCCTGTCTCTACCGCTGCCCCTCCCTCTCTCTAATTACCTTTCAAATACACAAAAAAGTCTCAAAGACAAAACAAAAAAGATGAAGAAGGAAGAGGAGGAGACGGTAGCTCAGGTGTTTGGGCTTCCGCCCCTCCTGTGGGAGACCCTGGCCAGCCCAGACCTATCGCGGATGGTGTGACTACTGGGGAGTGAATCAGTAAGAGTTCTCTCTTTCTGTCTCTTTCCCCTTCCCTCCTCTCTTCTTCCATCTGAATTCATCCTTAAAATGTGGTTGGTTTAAGTCTCCAGGCTGTCAGGAGGTCCTGGGGGAAGGAGTGGAGAGAAGAGAAGGGAGGGTAGGGACACAGGAGAGGCGTCCTTGGCCCTGGGGCTCCCGGAGCGGATGTGGAGATGCAGCCCGTTCAAGCCGTTGGATTAGGTGGGGTTCGCTGATCCATTATTTGCTCATTTACCTCTTAGAAATTCCCTTTTATTTTCAGCTCATTGATACATTGCTTTATATCTTGAGCGTAAAAACCAAAAACCCTGGCCTTTGTCCATGCGCTTTCCTGCTGCCATTTTCCTTTTGTGTAGTTTTGATTTTGTGGATGAATTTCTGGAGTTGGCATCATAAAGTGCCTTCTTTATGGCAGGCTCTGCCCTAGGCTCCAGGCCCAAGTGACAACCCCAAAGCAAATGGGGGGCCCTTGGACTCCAGGCTCAAGAGACAAAGGACAGTTAGAAGCCCCTCAGCGCTGTGTTGCCTGGGGCTCGGGAGGGAACCGAGGGAGCTGGCTGCTTGGGCAGGTGAGGGGCTGGGTCGCTGCTCACCAGCAGAGCTGGCATTCCTTGCCCAGTGTCCTGTAGTTACCCACATCATTCCGTGTGGGTTTGGAGGTTTGAGGATGTGCCTGGGGTGGAGGGGGTGGAGAGGGAGAAAGTAGAGAACCTCAGGAGACTCCAGGGAGGAGGGAAGGTGGTGTTGGGAAAGCAGGGTGGAAGGGGCCGGGTAGCCGATGAAGAACTGGGATTGCAGAGTGTGACCGTGTGTGCAAGCTGCAGCCAACGTGGGGGTGTGGCTGAGTTAGGGTGTGGCCAGATGAGGGTGTGGCCGAGTGAGGGCGTGGCCAGATGGAGGGGACATAGTCAGGTGTGAATTTTGAGGCTAAATGTGGAAGGTGTGACCTAGTCGAAGGATGTGTCTGACCATAGCCAAGTGTGGCCTGAACACTACAGGGGACAAGATGACCCCCACAGGCACGTGTCTAAATGGTGCTGAGCATCGGGGTCAAGGGACCCCGACCTTGTAGTCTGCCTCGCCTGGCTCCCTGGTGTTGCTGGCACCTGTTGGATCTGTAGTTGGGGTAGTCCCTGACCAGCCAGGTTGGGGACAGTGCCTCCAGTCTGTCCATAGCTGGGTCCTGTGTCCAGATGACAGAATTCTGTGTGGACTCAGGGAAAAGCACGGCGGTGGCCGTGACGTGGGCCGTGACCCTGTAAGCATCTCTGTTGCCAGTTACAAAGGTGGCCCCACTGGGCTGCAGAGGGCACTGGCCCAATCTCCAGCCCGATTCCCTCTGGGAGCTGAGGACCTGATCAGACCCAAACCAACCTTGGACTTTGTAGGCATGGTCTGCCCTCCACTCTCCTTCTGCACATTTCCCACCACCCATCACTCTCCCTCTCCCGTCCTCCCTGCCTCTTTCTTCTTTCTTCCTATCTCAGGGTAATTTTTTTTTTTAAATCCCAGAATATGGCAAAAGGCCTCCAATAATAGGAGAGAGAATTAAGCCAAACTAATTACAGCAGAAATAAGAGGCATTAGGCCTTATTTAAGCAGGTAGCAGCAGCAAAGGCCCAAGTCCGTCTTTCCCTCCTCCCAGAAAGCGCCTGCACCAGCTGGTGGTTTGGTTTTGTGTTTTGCCAAACAGGAGGGCACCATGGCTGTCTTGGTTCGCACAGCCTCTTCTCCCTTGCTGCTGTCTTGTTCCAGCCCTGGATGACGGCTGAGCAGGTTGCTGGTTGCCCCTGGGTGAATTTTATCTTTATTAAGGTTCTGTGCCAACCTCCTCCCCTTATTTCCTTCCCATCTAAAGTTTCAGGGGTAATAAATTCTCTTGATTTAGCAATTATGGGAGCACAGAATGAGTCAAACGCCGGCTTTGAGAGCAAAGCAGGATGGGGACCCATTGGGACTCTGCCGAGTTGCCACAAACACTCTCAGGCTTGGCGCTGAAGGATCTGGAGGAAATGGTGCTTTGTTAGGTCTGAAATTGGACGGGTTTTCATTGAAGGGCAAAGCTCCAGCCCTCACCTCTCTCTCTGAGCAGAAACGCAGCTATGTGTGTGGGTGACATACTCCTCGATTGTGCTAAACCACTGTGCTGGAATACACTGTGCCGAGCTGTCTTGAGAATGTGCTTTCTCAACGCCAACTGAGCTGGCTAATAATAAAAATAAGTAAAAATTATACATCACTTCATTCATTGTTTTGGTATTCCGCTTGCAAAATGCGTATAAATATAGTGCAACATGTTGCCATAGTGTTTTAAAAAAATACAAAGGTGAAGTCGGTCCTTGGTGTGAAATGATAGAAGCAGGTGGATGGGAGCAGAAAGCAGCGACGGGAGCTTGGGTTGCATGGCCAGGGGCGGGTGTGAGCCTGAGCTCCTGCTTGCAGGGTTGCTGGGGCCAGAACAGGCCTGTGGCTCCACCTAGCTGGGGGCAGGTGTCTCTGAGCTACCTAGCACAAGGTGTGGTCAGGGCAGTAACTGGACCCTTTTCACCCTTTTCCCTGAGGTTTCTGGACACCACGGAGGCCTCATATCCTGAGGACTGGACCCTGTTGGGAAGAGAAATGGTTGGGAGGTCCAGCTGCCAGGCACTGGTCAGGCACTGGTCAGGTGTTGGAGGCTGTGGGCACCCTGAGCTGGGACAGATGTCCTGGCCCTGGCTGGCGTCCTGGGGTTTAGCTTGAGTGCCACAACAGATGCATGTGCAGGACACGAGCACCACCCGTCCTTGTGAATTCCAGGGTGGACACACCCTGTGCCCTGTCCTTAGGGAATCCTGTGTCACAGCCTCATGATAGGGGCAGGCACAGTCCTGCACTTATACTGTGGCGTAGCAAGCTGCTCCCAGTCACTGCCCCTCGGATTCCTTCCCCCACGCCCCAAACACCCATCACCCCCTGTGAGCTCCTTAAAGACAAAATGAGGGGCTGGCCCACCCCTGGGAGCTGACTCTCCTGAGTGTTCCCTGTTTTGGGGCGCAGTATGCACCAGCCTTGTGAACAGGCTCCCCTGGCCTCGTGTCCGCCTCCTGCACACCATGTCCAAGCTCTGTCTCTCCACAGCCCAGCTGTGGCTACTGCCTGGCACTGTCTACCAGGAAGCATCACTTCTCCTAGGCATCCTGTCCCTAAGGCCCTGGCCAGCTCCCACTGGTCTCGGGGCCAGGACTAAGGCGAAAAATGTGGGGAGTGCACCTGTGGGGTTCACGCTGGCAGCGGCCCCCCAGTGTTGTCTTCAGAGCAGAAGGGATGTGGGTAGTGTGCCTGCCTCTCTGCACCCCGACATGTTCCAGCCAACTCAGGTTGCCATCTGGAGCCAGAACAGCCCCTTGTCCACGGCAGGCTCTATCAGTTCTCTCCTGGGGTGCGTCCTGACCTTAGGCTGGCATGGTGGGCACTCCTCCATCTTAGCGGACAGCCCAGGTCTGGTACGGAGGTCTTATCAGTGACTGCTGCATGGAAACACGGGTACCGTCCCATGGAGCTCATGTTAAAAGGCTCTGGTGGCCCCCATGTCACCACAGACACACCAGCAGCCTTTGGAAGAGACGTGCTGACCTGAAACTGGGGTAAAAAGCTCCTGATCAGGATTTTCTAGGAGCTCTGATAATACAGAATCCCAGGGAGTACTTCTGGTCCTGCGTGGTGATGTGCAGCAAGCAGGGCAGTGTGCAGACCTGTAGAGCAGACTTGCAAGGCAGTGTGCAGAGATGTGGGGCAGTGTGCAGAGATGGGGCAGTGTGCAGACCTGTAGAGCAGACTTGCAGGGCAGCGTGCAGACATGCTGTGTGCAGAGATGCCAACAAACTCTGCGGTGGAGAGACTTGAACTCAGAGGACACCAGCCTAGGCTGATCCCTCCATGACACCTGGGGTCAGGAAACAGTGTCCACATGCCTACACACACACACACACACACACACACACACACACACACACGGCCATGCACTTCTGCACCTGTACACATGTGCTACATGGTCAGCTCAGGTCGCTGGCTCACAGTCCATGGACGCAATGACTCAAGCCACAGACATTTCTACCTGACAGCTCTGGAGGCCCCAGGTCAAGGGGCTGGTGTCGGAGTGTGGGCAGCAGTGCAGTCCAGATGGCTGCCTCTCTCTGGGTCCTCACCTGGCAGAGGCTGAGGGACTTGAGTCAGAAGCTTCCCCTGCCTGTTATGGGTGAAACAGGTCAGGACTGAGGCAGGGTCCCCGTGAGTGAGGGTGAACTGGGGTGACAGCACCGGGCGAGGAAGGTGGAGGAGGTACTGGGACTGGGGTGGGTGGCGCTGTGTGCATGTATGTGCACATGTGTGGACGTGCACGCCCACAGCAATGTGCGTGTGCCTGCATCCCCTAGGTGTGTGTGGGTATGGATGATCTCTTCACTGATACACGTGTCCATCTGGGAGAGGGGGAGGGATAGGTGCCGTTTGAAGGGCCCAGACAGCGTGGTAGCTGAAGGCAGGGCAGACAGAGATGTCCAGACCAGCATCAGACCTTGTTAAAATGGCCTGTGCTGACCTGCATCCTCAGGTGGACCATGCATGGCCAGCCAGGGGCCTTCATGGGCTTCGCTGGCAAGATCCCTTGGCCAGGAAGATGCCGGAGAGGTCTCTCCGTGCCCAGGGCAATGCCCCAGCAAAGCGGGAGCCAACGTCTGTGGCCTTGGCTGTCACAGACTCTTCCTGGGAGGATGTGCCTGCTCTTGGAACTGCACCCAACAGTCCAGAAAGACGTGGTTCAGCTTGCAGCCCTGCAGCAGGGCTGATGGGAGCTGTGGGCTGAAGGGGCTGAGACGGGGTCACCAGGAACCTCCTCGCAGTCTGTGGCTCCAGAAGGCATCTGCTGAACTCCCTGTGGCTGGGAAAAATGCTTTATTTAAGTCCCAGTACACAGAAGCTCAGGGAAGCCACTCTGTCACGACTCCATCCCTCAGGATGCCGTGACAATTTTTAAAAAAGGATACATGCACTTTTTACCACCTCTTCGATTCCTCCCATCCACAGAAGTCATCAAATAAAAACTAATTTTGCTTTTATAAAAAAAAACCCAAGCTGCATCTTTTTGACATTCGGTGTCTGTTCATTTGCATGGGACATGTTCCCCCATAATGAATCATCGTTACGCTGAAATTAAACACAGTAAAAGAATGGTTAATGCCATAACACGCTGACAATTTAACCTGGCCAATATTTTTATTGCCTTGTACAATAAAGCTAACAGAGCACAACTTGCTTTTGACTGGTGGAAAATCGGTTATGAACCGCCAGGGAGCGGCCAATTCTTCAAATGCAGCCATTCGGTCATACGATGGCCACTACGACTTTTTTTTTCTCCCATACACTATTGCTGTTATAATCTTTTGAGGATATTTTATCACAGCAATAACCTCCTCAAAATCAGTCTTTACTGCAGTTAATGGCGAGACAGCTGGAGCTATAACTGGCCTTGGCTTAGCCCCCAGCCAGCAGCCAACAAGCCAGTTGTTATCTGCAGGTAACAATCAATTTCTTCTGGAATTTTCTTGATGAACATTCCTCACTGGACCCAAGTTCTCTTTTGCTCCCTTCCGGTCCCAGCTTCGCTGGGCTCAGTGAACCCGAGGCAAGAGGCGTTCAGCTAGCGGTTTCCTCACTCTGCACTGTTGAGGCAAGCGAGGTGAGAGGATGGCTCCACCGCCAGGTCCCAGGAGCGCCAGGGGAGCAGGACCCAGCGGCTGGAAGGCTTGCGGTGCGGTGCGGCAGGAAGAGCCGCACTGAAGGGCCAGGAGGGGAGCTGGTGGCTGGGTGATGCACGATGCTCGGGCAGGGCAGGGCAGGCTGAGCCACATGCCGGGCAGCCTGTGGAGGCTTTGGGGCGAAAGGCAAGCGGTGGGATTCCCTGCAGGCTCCAGCGGAATCTTCAGCACCGACAAGCACCTCGCCAGGGCTGCTGACTCCCGTGCGGATTCTCCTGCCTCTCCACGTGCGGTAAACGGTCATCGTGGAGGGGTCGTGTGGCGCAGTGATGAGGCACTGCTCAGGATGCCCACCTCACCCTGCTCCATTTCCAACCCAATTTTCTGCTAATGTCCACCCGGGGAGGCACTCGGCGATGGCTCCAACACTTGGGCCCTGGCTGCCTGTGTGTCAGTTCCACATGGGGTCTTGGGGTTCTGGCCTTGGCTTGGCATCTGGGGAGAGAGGCAATGAGGGTTGTGTCTCTGTCTCTGCTCCTCACATCAACACAATAGTTAAGTCCCCAGGTTTTTTTTTTTTAAGATTTATTTTTAATTTTTATTGCAAAGTCAGATATATGGAGAGGAGGAGAGACAGAGAGGAAGATCTTCCATCTGCTGATTCACTCCCCAAGTGACCGCAATGACCAGAGCTGCACCGATCCGAAGCCAGGAGCATGAAGCCTCCTTTGGGTCTGCCACGCAGGTGCAGGATCCCAAGGCTTTGGGCTATTCTGGACTGCTATCCCAGACCACAGATAGGGAGCTGGGTGGGAAGTGGGACTCCTGGGATTAGAACCGGCACCCATATAGGATCCCAACGCGTTCAAGGCAAGGACTTTATCTGCTAGGCTACCACACCAGGCCCCTCAGTATTTTTTTTTTTTAATGGAAAGATCCCTGTGGTGAAGAAACGTGTTAAGTCAAGTTTGAAGAGGCGGTGTTGGTGGGGAATGCTACATCACCGTGCCTGCCTTGAGCACCACTCTCCACTCCCCAAATGCTTGCTGCCTCCTCTCAGCTGGGAGAGGGGAGCTGCCTCTGGCTTTACCGCCACCGTGGTACCCAACATCGGAAGTGGGTGGAGCAGTGTACCCACTGTGGATGGGAAGTGGGTGATCACCTGCTGGTGGGGGCAACTTGATATTCTGCGCAGAGATTACTGTTTACTGCGTGAGATGAAGATCCGATTCCTGAAATCACAACGTTGATTGCGCTAACTTTACAGATGCGTCCTTAACAAGCAGGGCAAAACAAAAAATTAATGTTCTGAAAGTGAAATAAGATTCTCTCCCGGCTTGAAGAGAAGGCCAATTAAAATCACTTCAAATTTTTAAATGAGTTTTAATTTGAAAGAGTGGGATTCTTTTAAGAATATGAGTTTTGCTAACTATTTGAAATCATCGTGGCTCGTGCTTATCAGAGGCCCAAGTTGCCTGGAAATTAAATAACAAATTAAAAAATGAGTACAATATTCATTTTTAAATTACCTGCGAGGTGACAACCTTCGCAGGGCAAGGCCTGGCTTCTGCCAAGGTGTCAGTTCACCCTGGGCAAGTGGCAGGGTGAGCCAGGCTTCCTGCAAACTCCCAGGTTCAAACACTGCACTGGACTGGAGCGAAGTGTGTGATTTTCAATCATTTTTGCATTTCATAAACCCAACTCTTTAACCTTTGGTAAATGACAAAAAGTGCAATACATTCTTAACATTTCTGATCATTCCACACGATGCCGGCCCCATCAAGCTCATCTTTTCCAAATTTAAGCACTTAAAAATGTGAAGTGCTCCAATAAATTTAAATTGGCATATGCTACGCATATCAATGGGAAATGATTCAAGCATTAGAGGCTGCAAGTGGTGAGTGAGGGCAAGCAAACCGGAGTATTCATTGTCACGGGATTGATTTCTAATGACTTTCTATTGATTCGCTGCCTTTTAAACCTGATGGCCTAGGGTTGGTCTTGCATATCTATCATGCAATGCCTTTGGTGAACTTCCTCCTGTGCAGGGCGTGCAGGTTGCTCTGGGAGAGGGGTCCGTCGGGCGTGGGCCAAGTCTGCCAGGAGAACAAATGAACCAAGAAGCCAAAGGTCACTTGGCGGAAGCAAGGGGGGTTGTGACGCAGGTGAGTCAGAGAGGACAGGTCCCACAGTCCTGGTCCTTCACCTGTTTCGCTCCACACGCCCCAGCTGTGCTTTTCAGAAGGGGTTCCTGCAGATAAGCCTTGAAGCCACTACAGTTCAGTACATTCACTGTAGCAAGTCACCAACTCGGACCAGTATTAATGAGGCTCAAAAAATTCACTATGACGAAAGGTAGACTTTTGGATCAAATAGAAGGTAAGCTAGGGAATGGTTCTTATCTCAGCATGGACCATAATCCACGAGGTGCACCTGTAGGACCAGTCCCTTCCCAGGGTGACTGCGCCACCAGGGAGCAGTGGGCTGGACAGCCCCGTCAGATACAGATTACAATTCAAGAAGCATACTTGTAATTGTACTATTTTCTCTACTTTGGTGAGTTTCCTAAGTCCAACAGTTTTTCCCAGGTAGGTGATCTGCAACTCTGGGTAGAGCTGGAGAGCCTGCCCACCTCGAGCTTAGGAGTCCACCAAATGCTGTGGGGCTACCACCCTGGTGAGAGCATCCGAAAGAGACGCTGTCTTGCCAATTTCCCAGAGGAGGTTCTGAGGCCAGTTTCACTGGGCTGGTTTCGTTTATTAACTTGTTCCCACACGGGGTTTAGCGTTCTGATTGACCTTAAATCCACGAGTCCAGTCGCACCCTAGGAGTGGAGAAGAGGCATAATATGTCCTGTTACAAGGATGGGGAACCCGCCTGCCCTCCGAGTGCTTCTGGCTAGTGCTGGAAGACATCACAGGATGCATTTACCTGCCTCCTTGGCATCAGGCATACCGTGCGACTGGCTGGGGCTAGCGAAACGTGAGTGGGAGGTTCCTATAGCCTGCGACCCAGAGTGAGGCCATGTCGCGCCCACGTGTCTTACCGCCCAGCAATAAGACGCAGACGCGAGTGAAGCCTTCTGCGGTAAAATTTATTGTGCACAGCAAGATGAGGAGGAAAGAGGCTCCGACCCCGGCAGGCTTTCTGCTCTTATGTGCTGTCTGGCCCCGCCTCCGCCGATGATAGGTCGGCGTCATGATTACGCAGGGTTCTGGGCGACTGGATTCGTCAGTCCCAGTGTTTACGTGCCTGCCGCGCCGCAGCTCACTGCGCATGCGCTAGGCGCCTGCGCAATACTGCGAAATCTACGTGACTCTCCACCAAACACCAAGATGTGGCTTCTCTGGCCGGCGCCATTTTGGGTACGGCATGTGGCCAGTACGTACAGAGGCGGCTGGCAACAAGGCCACAAGCCAACCACCCATCACAGGATGCCGTCAGGTATTAGAAACCATAGATGCTTGGTGCTGCGGCAGCCAACGTCGGAGATGAGGTCCTGTCCTTAAAACACATGACATTGACTCTGAATGGTGGCGGCGAGCACACTCCCGTCAGAGGCTGGGAGGACGGCAGAGCACGCCATGAGGTGGGGAGACATTTGGCTAAACTGTCACCTGCAGTGACTTAGGAAGCAAACAGCCTGGAGTTCGGAGCACAGAATGCTCACAGTGTGTGCTGGCTGCTCTTGGCTGCAGTCGGCAAGATGCTACGGGCAAAGGAGGAATTTAAAAATAGCTGTCTGGTTTGCAAGTGCAGGAGTGAGAGGAGCACTTCAGGGGGCTGCAGACTTGGAAGGCGCAGCTCCTAGAGCCCTAAGGCTGGAAGTCAGAATTGCGAAATGTCTTTGGTGACACAGGCTGAATAAAAGGCAGGTCTGAGTAGAATCCCGGTAGAGGCAAACGCAGACACGAGAAACGAAGCGCCGAACTGCCACAGCTACCGTTACAACAGTGAAGACTCAGGGTTGCGTCCCAGAGAAAACTTTGACCCGGGTCAAATTCTTGATGGAAAAGAAGGTTAAGGTGAGACCCTGCCTCTAAAATCCCATGACTAAAGTCACGTAAGTTTCTCTGTGTGTCTGTGTGTGCATAATGAGACCATGGAGAGCTGTGGAGAAAGAGAAAAACTGCCTCCCACATATGAGAAATCCTTTGTTTTTGAAGATTTATTTATTTATTTATTTATTTATTATTGGAAAGGCGGATATACAGAGAGGAAGATCTTTCGTCCGATGAATCACTCCCCAAGTTGAGGGCAACGGACGGTGCTATGCTGATCCAAAGCCAGGAGCCTCTTCCGGGTCTCCCACATGGGTGCAGGGTCCCAACGTTTTGGCCCGTCCTCGACTGCTTTCCCGGGCCACAGGCAGGGAGCTGGATGGGAAGCGGGGCTGCCGGGATTAGAACCGGCGCCCATATGGGATCCCGAGCGTGCAAGGCGAAGACCTTAACCACTGCGCCATCGCGCCGGGCCCAAGATTTATTTATTTTTATCATAAAGCCAGATATACAGAGAGAAGGGGAGACAGAGAGGAAGATCTTCCAGCCGTTGATTCACTCCCCAAGTGGTCGCAATGACCAGAGCTGCTCCGATCTGAAGCCAGGAGCCAGGAGGCTCTTCCGGGTCTCCCACGCAGGTGCAGGGTCCCAAGGCTCTGCGCTGTCCTTGACTGCTTTTCCAGGCCACAAGCAGGGAGCTGGAAGGGAAGCGGGGCCGCAGGGACACGAACTGGTGCCCATATGGGATCCTGGCATGTACAAGGCAAGGACTTTAGCTATTAGGCTACCGAGCTGGGCCCGAGAAATCTTTATATGCATAGCTTTAAATAAGTTTTTATCACAACAAGGAACTTAAAAAATTTTTTTTTTGATACACACGTACACAAACATAGATCTATACAGAGGAAGATCTTCGACCTGCTGGTTTACCTCCTGAGAACCAGCAATGGCAGGGGCTGAACGAGTCTGGAGTCGGGAGGCCAGAGCTCAGTCTGAGTCTCCCACGTGAGAGGCAGGGACATAAGTCCTTGCGCCATCACCTGCTGCCTGCCAGGCTGTGCCTTAGCAGGAAGTCACAGCTGGGAGCAGCATGGAAAACAAATGTGGGCACTGCAAAGTGGGAATCAGGTATGCCAGGCAGCTGCCTCACCGTGCATCAATGCCCACACCAGAGGTGATCGTTGAATTCCACTTTTCCCATTAACTTTAAAGTGCCTTCTCGCCCCAACCATAAGCAACTGCCAAGGTTGCCTTGTACCTAGGTAAGCGCTACACTGCTTGGAGAAAAGTAGCCGGTAGTTGGTGGACATTCCGGGCCTGGTTAATGATAAATACGAGCATGCCATCAGAGTCACTTATTCTTCATTGTTATTAGTACTGTTATTTTAAAGGTAAGTGGGGAAGGTGGGGAACCTCGGGCCTTTGGCATGCCATCCAGGCCCTCAGGTTGGGGGCCTCCAGATTGCCAAGGGAAGGGGGTCTGCGGTCATATTGACATGAGGACAGCTGAGGGCATGCGTGACAGGGATGGAACGACCTCTCGGGTCTTCCACAGACTCAGCCGCTGCACTTGTAAGTAAGCAAGTGAGCTGAGACGGAGTGATTTTGAGAAGGGAAATTGGAGGACACGTCTGGGTTGGGCCAACGTACCGCCTACGTGGGAGACCTGGGCTGGGCTAAATAGCACTGCCCACCACTTGCTGGCACACATAAAAGCTGTGGCTAGGGAGCATGCCTAGCTGGGCTAGGCTGAGATACCCAGCTGTGGGTGTCAGAGCAGGGCATAGGCCATGATAGGCTGGGCCACAGCACCCATGAGAACATGAGAAAAATGGATCTGGGGGAAGACTCTGTAAGGGAATTGTGAGTTCGCCTCTGTTGGACTGTAACACCTGCTGATGTATGTGGAGAACTGGGATGGGCCAAGCCAGGCTGGACAAAATCTCACTTGACAGAAACCCACCCAATACCTGTGGGAGATGGGGTTGGGGAAAGGTCAGGCTGGGCCAAGTTGCACCACCTGCTGACACATGCAAGGTCCGGTACAGAGGGCATACTGTGCCAAATGGGACCTCTGCACCTGCTGGCACACGTGATACCTACAGCTGAGAGCAGGCCTGGCAGGGGAAGTTGGGGGAACTCCCTTACTGGGCCATAGCTCCTGCTGGAGAGCCAGGGCTGGGGGCAGACCAGATCAGGCAAGTCAGCAGTACTTGTCAGCATGTGTGTGGGCTGGGTCTGGGGATAGGCTGGGCTGGGCCAAGCTTTAGCACCTACTAGCATTCAGCATGCCAGGACAGGTTGTGGGTTGCACCTGGCAGGGCTAAACTACAATATTAGCTAGCAAGTTCTGAGACCATCTGGATCAAAGCACCCACCACCAGTACATGCAAAACCCAGGTCTGGTAGGGACTCTGCTGCTGGGTAGCAGCTCCTAGTGGTGATCGTGAGAGATAGAACTGTGGTTAGACCAGGCTGGGCAAGGCTGCAGCATCTGGTGTTGATTGCGAAAGCCAGAGTGTATGTGGGATGGGCTGGGATAGGCCATGGCACCTGTTGAGTCTGGGGGTGGGCCAGGCTGGGCTAAGCTGTAGCATCCATCAATGACAGAATGGGTGCAAACCAGTTGGGCTAGGCTGTAATACCTGCCGGTGAGTGCCAGGACTGGGGGCTGACCATGTCAGTCTGGGTGGCAGCACGTGCTGGCACATGTGAGACACATTGCTGGAAGTGGGCCTGGTAGGGGAACTTGGAGAACTCCTCTGCTAGTCCACAGCTCCCACTGGTGAGTATGAGAGCCGGGGCTGAGAACAGGCTAGACCAAACTGGGCTGAAGCACCCACTGGCATATGTGGGGTGGGCCATGCAGAGTTAGTTTACAGCACACACTATTGATATGAGTGAAAGCCAGAACAAAGTGCATGCTAGCCTGGGGGTGGAACACAGCACCCACCAGTTCACATGAGGGCTGGAAGTGGGTCAGGCTGGGCTAGGTGGCAGCACTACTTGGCAAGTACCAGGACTGGGTATAAGTCATATTGGGCTGGACAATAGTTCCCCCTGGCAGGTGCAAAATCAAGGCCTGAGAACATTACCTGGTAGGGGAACTGTGGTCACTCTACTGCTAGGTTATACCTGTCGCTGGTGAACATAAAACCAGGGCTGGGAGCAGGCCAGGCTGGATGTGAGGGCCAGGTCTAGGGGTGGGTTGGGTTGAGCCAAGCCACAGAACCTGCAGCTATGCATGACTGCAGTATAGGGTATGGATTGTGCCAGGCTAGTCCGCAGCAGAGACTGATATGCAAACCAAGTGAGTCTGGGGGCAGACTTGGTGAGTAGATTACCCTGACTAGGCCATGGCATCCACTGGTATTCGTGAGGACCTGGTCTGTGGTGGGCTGACTGTGCTGGCTGGGCTGGCTACAGATCATGTGAGGTATGGAGCTGAGGCAGAACTGACCAGGTGGTTTGTAAGTTGGCAGGCACATGAGATAGGCTAAACCTACCCTTCACTGGCTGGCACACACGAGAGTCAGGTTGAGGTCACCTCAGATGAGGTTTCTTGGAGAACGCCTCAGCTGGACCACTAGACTCAGACCCTGGACACAGGAAATAATCATTAGATGCATTGTCTGACCTCGGGTTTCATGTATCAGGGCCAGCTTCCTGTGCAGTGGGTATTATTGATAGGTGCTCCTGGGGAACATAATGGCTAGCTCGTCTTGGCCAGGAGGGTATGTCTTCTGCCTCATCAGAGGAAGGAAAGCGGAATAGGTTGGACAATTCTCCTGCTCAAGCTTTGCAGCGAGTTGTCTGGGTCTGTGTATGCACTAGGGTGGACTTTGTCAACCAACAGACCTTGGAAGACATGTTCTCAACCCTGGAACAAGAAACCAAGACCTGTTCAGAACCATCAAAACCACTCAAGTAACACTCTCAGAACACTCTTCCCCACATCAGGATCTCTGGGCATCGTCAGGTGACTGTCCCTCAGCCCTGGCTGCTGACGTGGCTTCAGAGCAGGGAATGGTCCCCTCGCCCTCCTCCCCTCCTTCAGTAGGACCGGAAGCATTTGTCCTACACTGTCCTACTGTCCTCCATACCTGAGCCTTCCCACCCTAATCGGAGGACTACGTGGGTGTGTGCTCCTCTCAACTATGTAAACAATATTAAAAATAAAATTAAAAATATATAAAAATAAAGCACCTTCTTATTAGGAAAAAAAAAAAAAGATAGGGTCAGCAGAAACACACCTGTTGAATTTGCCTCTGAGGCTTCAGGAGCTAGATCAGGAGTGGGGTGGGAACTCCCAGGGAAGGAGTGTGGCTCCAGGGCAGCCGCCATCAGGCACTGTTGGAAGAATTCAGAATTCAGCCAGAGCAGGAGGTGAGGCTGAGCACAGGTGCAGGGCTTGCAGATAAGGGGGAGCGTGGGTCTCCTTGCGTATGGTTTTCTCCTAAAGTTGTCACGAGGAAGGACTTGGGGGAGGATCCTGAGAGGACATTTGCTATGTGCATGCCGGGGAAGGCAAATAGAAACCTCCTAGACCATTCGCTTCTTCCTCTCCCATGGGGAAAAACCTTCTTGTAATGGAGGAAGAGAGTCAAAAACCGCTGCTCTTAGAGAGTGAGGGGAGCGGACTGTAGCTGGGACTAGGGGACAGAAAGAAAACCCTGGATCCCGGAGCAGGGACAGGAAAAGGAAGAGTCCATCTGGGGCCAGATCCTGTAACTGGAACCTGTTGAATTAATACCCGGAAGAGCTTGGAGCTTCTGACGCCAGCACAGTAGTAACCACGGCAGCACCAAACGTCAGTTCAGGCAAAACCCTGGTAAGAGTCAGCACAAAACTTCACAGGAAAGGGAAGACATGCCTGTCTCCACACATACGGGTTAGCGATGTCAGACGGTAACAAGATGTACTGTATCTGTGAAGAAGCCAGAGAAATTGTCACAAGGTAATTGATAGACTTGGACATAATGCAAAACTGTTTGACCAGGGCCCAGCGCGATAGCCCAGTGGATACATCCTCGATTTGCATCCCCCAGGGATCCCAGATGGGCACTGGTTTGTGTCCTGGCTGCTCCCCATCCAGCTCCCTGCTTGTGGCCTGGGAATGCAGCAGAGGACGGCCCAAGGCCTTAGGACCCTGCACCCATGTAGGAGACACAGAAGAAGCTCCTGGCTGCTGGCTTTGGGTTGACTTAGTTCCTGCCATTGCAACCACTTGGGCAATGAACCAGCAGATGGAAAAGCTTTTACTTTGTCTTTCCTCTCCGTGAATCTGCCTTTCCAATAAATAAATAAACACATCGTAAGAAAAGAAAAACCTAGCTGGCAGCTTTTGAAAGGACTCTGATTAATACTCAAAGGATCTGATCATGAAAGATTGGATGAGTTAGTTTGGAAGAAAGGTGGAAGTTGTAAGAAAAACTCAAATGCTAGAAACAAAAGCACAGTAACAAAGAGGAAGAACGCCTTCGATAGACTAGTCCTTGCCCATAATGGCTGAGTCAACAGGGGGCTGCAAAGCTGAGTGGATTTGGAGCTAGGTTAGAAGAGCTCTGGGGCAAATCTCAAATAATACACAAAATCTCAGGAGGATAAGGGTGAAAGAATGCTGCATAAAAGCCCTTAGAGAAGTGTTAACTAGGAAATTTTCCAATATTTATAGCATATACTAAACTATAGAATCAAATGGCTTAAAGAGTACCAACTATTCCCCAAAACAAAACACAATGCAACAAAACAAAACAAAACAAAACATTTAGGCATGTAGTATTCCACTCCCTGAAAGCAGAAAGCATAGCAAGTGCCCGGCTCAATTGCTAAATTCTCTCCTTGCACGCACCAGAATTCCACATGGGCACCAGTTAGTGTCCCAGCTGCTCTACTTCCCATCCAGCTCCCTGCTTGTGGCCTGGGAAAGCAGTCAAGGACGGCCCAGAGCCTTGGGCCTCTGCACCCGTGTGGGAGACCTGGAAGAGCTCCTGGCTTCGGATCAGTCAGCTTTAGCTGTTGTGGTCAGTTGGGGAGTGAATCAGCGGATGGAAGATTGTGTCTCTCTGTAAATCTTATCTGCCTTTCCAATAAAAGTAAATAAATCTTGAAAAAGAAAGAGGGCCCGGCACAGTAGCCTAGTGGCTAAAGTCAGCGTTGAACACGTCAGGATCCCATATGGGCACCAGTTCTAATCCTGGCAGCCCTGCTTCCCATCCAGCTCCCTGCTCGTGGCATGGTAAAGCAGAAAGAAAGAAAAGCAGTCTAAAGCAAACCAAGAGGAAGAACATGTTATTAACGAAGGAACATAGACACTTGTCAGCAATCATGCAAGCCAGAAGACAACGACCCATTGAAGGTGTGGAGGGGCGGGAGTGGTGGCCCAACCAGTTAAGCTGCCACTTGCAACGTTGGCATCCCATATGGATGCTGGTTCGAGTCCCTGATGCTCCACAGTTATCTAGCTCACTGCTAATGGCTTTGGCAAGCAGGGAGGGTGGCCCACGCCCTTGGATCCCTGCTCACACGGGAGACCCGGATGACACTGCCTGCTGGCTTGCACGCCGCTTATCCCATGCTTTTGGAGCTATCTGGGGAGTGAGCCAGCAGGTGGAAAATTTTTCTATCTTTCCTGCTCTCTCTCTCTCACAGTCTCTCTCTCTATCTCTCTCAACTCTTTCAAATAAGTAAAATTACCTATATTTCTATTTATCTTGCACTTTGCATAAAGGCTTGTTTTATATCAGAGAGGAGAGAGAAAGATTTTTGTTAAGGTTTATTTTGTTTTTTTTTGTTTGTTTGTTTGTTTTATTGTTGTTAACATTGTATTATGTGGTACAGTTTTATAGGTACTGGGGATTCTCCCCACCCCTTCCCTACCCCTCCCCCCATGGTGGATTCCTCCACCTTGTTGCATAACCAGAGTTCAAGTTCAGTTGAGATTCCTTCACTGCAAGCATATACCTAGCATAAAGTCCAGTGTCTTATTGTCCAGATAAGTTCAGTGGCCTCTTGGGGAGACCTTCTCTGGTCTGAAGATAGGGCTAACAGAGTAAAGTTCCGGTCAGTTAAAAGCCCCAACAAAACCTCAGTATCAATATACAATATTATGGAATTAATTGACATAGTATTGGGTAAACAATATGTTAAAAATAATGCAAGTTCCATTCTTTGAAACATCTGGGTATTTTGATTGGAAAGGGAGATGACATTTAGAGAGTTCCAGGACTTTGGGCCATTATGTACTGATTTCCCAGGCCACAAGCGGGGAGCTGGATGTGAAGTGGAGCAGCTGGGACACCAACCGTTGCCCACATGGGATTCTCGTGCTTGCAAGATGAGTTAGCTACTGAGCCACCATGTACACCTGTTCTTTCACTCCCCAAAAGTCCAGAGCTGAGCTGATCCAAAGCTGGGAGCCAGGGGCTTTTTCCTGGTCTCCCATGTGGGTGCAGGGGGTCCAAGGACTTCATCCATCGTCTGCTGACTTTCCAGGCTGCAAACAGAGATCTGGACTGGAAGTAGAGCAGCAGGCATATGAACTGGTACCAGTATGGGACAGCAGTGCTGTCGGCAGAAGATTCAGCTGTTATGCCGCTGAGCCGGCTCTCTCAGCCTCCCCCAGCCCCTTAAAAGGGGCTCTAACATACAATCTTCCTAGATGAAAACATTGGGTATTTTGTGCTTATGCATACATAAAACATGTGATGATAGAACATGAAGCGATCTTAGTGGATGTGTGAGGTTGTGTCTGGTTGGTAATGATCTGTATTTTCTTGATTATGATTTGCAAATATCTTTTTCATTCTCTGGGGTGTGTTTTCGTGTTCTTTATGATTTCATTTGAGGCAGACACGTTTTTATTTTGATGCAATGTGATTTATGAATTTTGTCTTTAGTGGCTCGTGTTGGTGGTGGTGTATCTAAGACTCCATGGCCAATAAACGGGGTCATGAAGATTACACTCTAGCATTTTCTCCGTTTGATAGGTATAGCTTTTATTTTGACATATTTGATTCATTTTCGATTAATTGTCCTGTTTGGATGTGAGATAAGGGACCTGCATTCTTTGGCGCATGAATATCCAGTTGTCTTGTATCATTTATTATGAAGACAGCAGTTCCTTTTCCCATTGAATGTTCTTACAGCTGTGTTGGAAAGCAATGGACTAACAGTGAGTTTGTTTCTATATTCTCCAGTCTATACCATTGGTATATATCTATTCTATGCTGGCATCCTATTACCTGGATTATTGTTGCTTTATAGGTGATTTTGAAATCAGTAGATATGGATCTTTTAACTTTAGGAAGACTTTTTTAAAACTTACCTAAGTCTCTTAACATTAAATCCATATGAATTTTAGTATCGCTTTTTTAATGTCCTCAAAGAACCGTGCTGGATTCTTACAGGGATTGTGTTGAATCTGTGGGGAATCACTTGGAGATTTTTGTCATCTCAACAAAACCTAGCCTTTGCTGAATTTTCCTGGGGCTGGCATTGCGGTGTAAGGTTCAGTGACAGCCTTCAACAGCAGCATCCCATATGGGTTCCAGTCCAAATTCTGGCTGCCTCACCTTTCATCCAGTTCCTTGGGAAGCGCCTGGGAAAGCAGCGAAAGACGGTCCAAATGTTTGCGCCCCTGCACCCACATATTGAGACCCAGGTGGAGTTGGACTTTGAGTTTTAGCTAGATATAGGCCTTGCTCATGTGGTTATTTGAATATCTCTTTCTCTCCTTCTCCCTCTGTAACTCTGCTTTTCAAACAAACAAGTAGATCTTGAAGACAGTTATTTTCAAATATTCTTTTACGATACTCCAAATTGAATTGTTTGATTTCATTTTCTGATTATTTGTTATACAAATCATTTTTGTGTTGATCTTATATCCTACAACCTGAGTGAGCTTGTTCACTAGTTCTACTAGTTTCTTCGTGGATTCTAGTATTTTCTATGTAGTAGGCCATATCAGTTGTGACTAGGAATGGTTTTATCTCTTTTGTAATGTGGATGGCTTTTATTTTGGCTGACTAGTTGCTGTGGATGGTATCACTAATGAACATCTGAATGGACAGGTTTTTGTTTTCTTGCGAATGGACAGAAGTTTGGGTTTTTCCCTCATCACTAATGTTAGCTGTGGGATGTTTGTAGATGTCCTTAATCAGCTTGAAGAATTTACTTTCTGTTTGGAGTCCAGTGAGCCTTTTATCGCAAAGGATGTTGAGTTTCGTCAATTTTTTTTTTCCTGTGTCTACTGAGATAATTGTGTTCTTTATGATTATATTGAGATGGCAATGGATTTTTGTTATGCTCATTGATTTTTTTGAGTATTGAGACATTCTTAGGACAAATCAATGATACACAGATATATTTTAAGTTTTCATATATGTATTTAAAGGAGAGAGAAAGAGAATCATCTTCCTTAGGTTGGTTCACTCCCCCGATGAGCACAGGAGCTCAGGCTGACCCAGATAAAAGCCAGGGCCTGGAGCTCCATCAGGTCTTCCATTTGACCATGTGAGGGGCAGAGGTTCAAGTACGTGGGCCGTTCTCCGCTGCTTTCACAGGCACAGTAGCAGAGAGCTAATTTGGAAGTGGAGCAGCTAAGACTTGAACTGGCTCTCCCATAAAAGATGTCAGCTCTGCAGAGAGCAGCTTAGCTTGTTGCACCACATTGTTTATATTCGCCTACTGAAAAGGCAGAACATGAGAAAGACAGACCAGGATGAGTGTTGGGGCGGGAGGTGGAGACGGGAAGAGGCAGGAGAGAGAGAGATCCATGTCCACCTGCTAGTTTACTTTCCAAAGGCCCACAATAAGCCAGGCGTCTGGGACTCCATCATGTCTCCCACGCGGCTGGCCTGAGCTTTGGAGCCATCATGTTGTGCTGTCCAGAAGCTGAGTTAGAAGCAGAGTAACCAGGACTCAAATCAGCACCCTGGTAGGAGTTGTACATACTCAAACCTCAACAAAAGCAAAGGGTTTTGTATCCGGATTCATATAACATTAGTATTTCTCTTTTCTTGTGATGGCTTTGGTTTTAGTCTCAGGAAATACTGGCTTTGTAGAACGATTTTGGAAGTGTCTCCTCTATTTTATCGGGAGAGTTTGTGAAAACTTCTCCAATGTTACCTGAAGAACAGATATTGTTTCTTTTTTAAATGTCTGGGAGAATTTGTCATTGGAGCTATGAGAGTTTGGGTTTTTCTCTGTGTGTATTATTTTAACTAAGCATCCAGTTTCTACTTGTTGCCAATCTATGCAGATTGTTTCTTTACTTTTGAGTCAGTTTTGGAAGCTTGCATTCCTCTAGAAAAAACCTTTTTAAACTAAGCTAATTGTTATAATGTTGTTCATAGTGGTTCTTTATAATATTTTATTTATCTAAGGTCAATAGGAACAACCCCTCTTGCATTTCTGTTTTCAATAAATTTAATCATCTTTCTTTCAGAAGTTGTCAGTGTATTTGAAAGTTTATCAGTTTTGTGTATATTCTTCCAAGAACCATTTTTTGTTTCATAGATTTCATTATTGTTTTTATATTTTACATATCATTCATTTTACTTCAACCTTTATTGCTTCCTCCCTTCTTTGAAGGTTAGTTCGGTTTTCTTTTCTCAACGTCTGAAGGAGGGAGAGGCTGGTTTTGGACTTTTTATAAAACAGGAATTTTTTTATTACTATGAATTTTCCTCTAACTGCTGCTTTGGCTGCATCTCATGGTACTAGTATGTAATATTTTGCATTCCATTTCAATGTTTTTTAACTTCTTTATTGTTAATATTACCATTTTATGATACAGTTCCACTGGCTGTTTCCTTACGCCATCCCCAAACCCTCTGCCCCACCACTGGATTCCCCTATATTATTACTGTTGTATATTTCTTCATAGACAGTCATAGATCCATCACTGAGGGCATGGACAATGGCAGCATCCTACTGCCAGGATGTAGTTAACAGTTTCATTGGAAGTCCATCTTTGATCTGGAAGTAGAGATGCGGACTGCATTGTATCCTCACATCTGGATACGATAGTCTCCACTACACAGCTACTACACAACCCCTTAAATGAAAAGCCACAGTACAAAATCAACAACAGGAAGAAAAATAGAAATTCACAAGTCATGTAGTTGAATAACATGCTACTGGATATGATAGTCTCCATTATAGAGTTACTGTACATTCCCTTAAATGAAAAACCACAAAATGAAATCAACAACAGGAAGGAAAAAAAAGGAATTAAAAATGACATGAAGTTAAATAACATGCTCCTGAATGACTAATGTGTCACTGAAGAAACGACAAAGAAAATCACAAATTTTCTTAATGAAAATGATGCTAATATATGATCTATGATTCAGTGGAGAAGTTAATGAGAAAAAAATGTTTTGAAGAAATGAAACTAAAAAAAAAAATCCATGTGATATACTTTCCGCTGATCTTTGTTGATTAGATGTGTCTCCTATAGGTAACAAACTAAAGGTTTTCTAAATCCAATCTACTTATTTATGCCATTTGATTGATGAGTTTAAACCATTTACATTCAGGGTTAACACGAATGGGTGGTAGTTTGGTCCTGTCATTTTGCCAATGGGTTGTTCGTTGATTTACTTTTCTGTTGTTATTTTACTGGGATGTTCTTCACATTTACCTTTGGTTTTGTTTGGTGCTATTCCTCTTCTCTGTCAAGAGAACATCTTTAAGTATCATTTGTAGGGCAGGTTTGGAAGAGGCATATTCTTTTAAATTTTCTTTACCGTGGAAGGATTTTATTTCATTTTCAAAGACAAAGGAAAGCTTTGTTGAGTACATAATTCTGGGCAGACAATTTTTTGCTTTTAGAATCTGGACTATGTTACTCCATTCTCTTCTAGCCTGTAGAGTTTCCTGTGAGAAGTCTCCTGTGAATTTCATTGGCATTTCTCTGTAAGTCAATTGATTTTTTTTTTCCACATGAACATTTAAGAATCTTTTCCTTATGTTTGATGGAAGAGAGCTTGATGATCATGTGTCATGGTGAAGATTGCTTTTGGTCAATCCTGTTGCGAGTTTTGTGCCTCTCCTGGATGTTGTGTCCCAATTCTTTCTCTGGATTAGAGAAGTTTTTGTTTATTATTCCATCAAATATATTTTAAAACTTAGATTCTCTATCTGCACCTTCGGGGATCCTGTTACTCTTACATTTGGCCTTTTAATAGTGTCTTTCAATTCTTGAATACTTTTTTTTTTTAGCTTGACACAGCTCTGCTTCCAGCTTTTTGTTTGTTTCCTCTGGTGACGGGAAATATTTTCTAATTTTGAGATTATTTCTTCTGCTTCTTTCATTCTAATTTGGAGACTCTCCACTGTACTTTTAATTTGCTCCACTGTATTCTTCATTTCTGATATATCAGCTTTCATTTGATTCATTTCCTGTCTGACATATCTTTACATTCCTTGAACTCCTGTATTACGTGCTTCTCTTTGTTTTATAACAAGTGTTTTTAATTCTGTATCCCCCATTTTCTCCATGTCTTCCTCAGTTAACTCTGAATTTGGCAAAGGCTTTTGCTCCTTTGCAGGGGAGTCTATAGTAATATTCTTTGTGCCTTTTTCTTTTGCTCTTGGTCGTTGTACTTTTGCTTATCAGATTCTTCTCCTTGGGGCAGGTTTCTAAGCTCTGTCACCCACAGGTCTACAGTTTAATTTTACTTACTACAGTTGGCACACAGCTCTTTGTTTGTAGTCATTTGTGCCACTTCCTCCAGTGAGTTCCAGGTCTGGGTTCTTATGTTAGATTACTACCATGGTCTCCACAGCCCCAGCTCCTGGCTCACCAGCCTCCACCTCCTGTGAATCCATGCTGAGGCTACACCATTGTCTACCACCTTCCTCCTCACTTCCTGTTACAGCAGTTCCCAGGATTAGAGAGACACGAGGTATCCTATATAGCTAGGTTGTTGATGGTGCTGATCTTGCCAGAACCTGTTGGTTGTTAGGTCTGAGGGCCACACGGACCTATTTTGACCCGTACAATGCCATAGTCAGTGTTATTTTTACATATGCAGTTCACTGTTGTCCCTACAATCTTTTTTTTTTTAAGATTTATTTATTTTATTACAAAGTCAGATATACAGAGAGGAGGAAAGACGGAGAGGAAGATCTTCCGCCTGATGATTCATTCCCCAAGTGAGCCGCAACGGCCGGTGTTGCGCTGATCCGAGGCCAGGAGCCAGGAACCTCTTCTGGGTCTCCCACGTGGGCACAGGGTCCCAAGGCTTTGGGCCGTCCTCGACTGCTTTCCCAGGCCACAAGCAGGGAGCTGGATAGGAAGCGGAGCTGCCGGGATTAGAACCGGTGCCCATATGGGATCCCGGTACATTCAAGGCGAGGACTTTAGCCGCTAGGCCATGCCACCCGGCCCTGTCCCTGCAATCTTAACACCTTTGTTACACTGTACAAAATGGTGCCTGATGTTCCACCACTAGAGTTCTTGATCTGCTGGTGGTCAGGTCTGAGGGCTACCTGGACCTATGTTGAGTGGAACCTGTAGGATGCCACTTCGTTGCAATTCACTGAGCCAGGAATGATTTCACCCCAGCTCAGTTATGCGCAGTACTGTCCATGCTCTTTGGGACATGAACCAAGCCCCCTTAAAACTGGCACATGCAGGCTTAGCGTTAGCCAGTTCAGACATTGTGCCAACCCCCCATATGTTGAATTTTTGGGTGTATAGATTGATTTGCAAGTAGTGTAGTAGTTTCTGGCTATGATTTCATTGGACATTTCTCTGCTCTTATCTCTCTCCTCTCCTTCTGGTACTCCCATCACATGCATGTTGGTGTTCCAAGTCGCTCTGTTCCTCTCCCTAATTTTTTTTAAACTTCCTGTGGATGTTAAAGATTTCCTCATTTCCATCGATTTGTCTCCAAGTTCACTAAGTCTCTTGTTAATTACAATCTTCCGTTGACTCCTGATGTAATGTTTTTTTTCATTTTAGTTATTGTATTTATCAGTCACGGAATTTTATTTGATGCTAAACAAAGTTTTCTATCTTTGTTGTAACGGACTCTCCTTGATGTGCCATTGTCATCATCTCCTCTCTAACTGTAGTTTCTTTAAGGTCTTTGAAATCGCAGAGGTCTTGGTCTGATAAATCTGACACCTGGTCACTCTCTCATGCAGTTTCTGTTGCTACCTTGTGTTTCCTCTTACACGCTTATGTTCTTGTTGCCCGCTGTGCTTATGGATGGAGTTTTTAGCAGATGGCTTGTAACAACTCTAGGTACAAATCTCACCTGCCCTGGAAGGTCTGTGACTGTTATGTTTTTGTGTGGTGAATGACTGGGCTATTTTATTGTTTATTTTCTGTAGTTTTAACTTGTAGTTTGTTCTTGATTTTATCCCTTCCTGTTTCCCACAGTGTGAGGCTTCTGATATTACTCCTCGAGGACATAACACTGGGCATGGCCAGGCTGTCCTGGGCTGAGTGTGAGTGTGACATGCCTCACTGGCACTCGTTTCTTAACCAGATCAGCCCTAAATCTCATGGACTTTGAGCTCTCTGTGCCATTGTTCTTGGGAAGTTTCCTGGGCACGCTCTGCTCCACAGACTGATCTGGCCACGCAGGAGTACCTTGAAAGGATAGTTCTTGAAGTCAGTGAGTGAAATTTGTTGTGAACCCAGGATACTCCTCCAAGCCGTGTATTTTCTTAATCTCTAGAGAATTAGCTGGCTTAACATTTAGCCTATATATTCCAGGAGTCTGCTAATTTCTTCCTAGGCTCATCACACCTGTTATTATAACAAAATCCCATGGTTGCTAACTTTGATAACGAAGAATCTTGTTTTGGAAGCTAACATCCTTCCCAGGTTAGGTGGCACCATCTCTCCGGATTCTGATGAGGACCACACAGCAGATGACGTCACAATGGCAGCATGAGGGTCAGGTGCAGAAGGGACTCATCGGGGACAGAAAGCTGGTGAAATTCAGTAGCCAGACTTATTCTTTTGATAACTCATTCACTGGGAAGCCAACTGGGGTCCAATGGAGCTACATTAAACTGACAATGTCCTCAGTCCCCTGACTGCTTCCACTTGGCCAAAACTCTCAATAGCTCTACTGTCTCCCAGCACTACTGCATAAGAGACCGAACTTGTAGCATGTGAGCCCTCTGGGAAGAAACCGCATCCATGGCACCCCGTTAGTGCTGAGGGTACCCATGAGCTTGATTTCTCCACACTTTTATAAAAAAAAACACAATTCCTTTGGGGAAAGAGTCCAAACTCTCTATTTTATTTTGCTTTTTATTAAAAAATGTTTTATTTGAAAATCAAAGTTATGGAGAGGGAGAGATGATAGGTAGGAGGGTTTGTTTTCCATCTGTTGGTTCATTCCCCAAATGGGCAGAGCTGAGGCAGGCTGAAGCCAGGAGCCAGGAGCTTCATCCAGGTCTCCCTAGGGAGTGCAGAGGTCTAAGGATTTCGGCCATCCTCCTCTGCTTTGCTAGGCGCATTAGCAGGGAGTTGGATTGGAAGTGGAGCAGTCGGGACTCAAACAGGCACCCTATAGGATGGTGACACTGCAGGAAGTGCCTTAACTTGCTGTGCCACGCTGCCATCCTCCAAGCACTCTGTTCTGAAGCACACTTCTACCTCTTGGCTTTAAAAAAGCATGCTTCTGGCACTGAGAATGGAAACTGGCTAGCTTATTCCTGAGTGATACCCCAGTCTCAGGGGCTGAGACTCTGATAATCTTAAAGCATTTTGGTTTGCCTCTCCTGGCTTGCAACCTCTGATTAATGAACACATGATTCTGGTGAGGCAATATGGACACAGTATCTGCACATGACACCCTTGTTAGAGCCTGCATCCCGTGCTGGGCAGTGGAAAGAAGGGATCACCCCTAAACTCTGAGCTGGAACTTCACCTTGGAACAGGCAGCTTGGAGAGGAATGAGAAAACACCTTTCTTAAGCAGATTGCTTCTGACGAGGAACTAGGAGGAGGGTAGCCCTGTGCTTGCTTGCATCTGCTTCTGTGAAGTTGCACTTTGCTGAGCAGAGAGGCACGAAGAGCACGGTCCTGAACAATATAGTGTAGGCTTACTGCTTTTACATAAACAGCTGTTTTTCTAAAGACTTCTTTATTTCTATTGGAAAGGCGGGTTTATATAGAGAGGGAGAGACAGAGAGAGAAAGATCTTCCATTTTTTGGTTCACTCCCCGAATGACCACAAAAGCTGAAGCTCCCCCACGCAGGTGCAGGGTCCCAAAGCTGTGGGCCATCCTCCACTGTTTTCCCTGGCCACAAGCAGGGAGCTGGAAAGCAAGTGGAGCAACTGGGAAATGAACCAGTGTCCATATAGGATTCTGGCACTAACATAGGGATGATTGGCCAATTGAGACATTGTACCAGGTCCCGTTCTCTTCTGTCGTCTTCTTCTTCTTTTTGGAGCATAAATTTTAACTTAAGTATGTAACTTGTTACCTGATGTACTTGAAAATATCTGGGCCTGCATATGTACATGTACAAGGGGTCATGCCTCAATGGAGAACAGCTATCCTGACAGAACTCACTTCTGGAGGCAGTTTCCTTCATTTGCTGTATATTCTTGGTACCATTTCCAGAGACTTTTAAACACTTGGATTTCTTTCTTCCTCTCTTGTGATTTGCATCACTGGGAAGCAAGCACGTGGTTTCTTTCGCTAGCGTGACACAAGTGTAATGCAAAGAAGGTTAATTTTCTTAACTTTATAAATGAATCTATTAAATCCCCATAATTAGTATCATAACTAGTTGTTTAAAAAATTGAGTAATCTCTTTCCAAGATCAGGACATGATGAAGATGTCATCTCTTGTGGCTTTTATTCAATTTCATAATGGATGCCAGAGTAACAAGGCAAGAAAAATAAATAAAAGGCCTCCAGTTTGCAAAGGACTGAAAGACCCTCCCCTCTGTACACAATCTGGTTATCCATGTAGAAAGATTCAGAGGACTCAGCAAAAAGCTTAGGGCACAAGCCAATGATGTTAGCAATGGTACAGAATCCAAGGTCATTATGTGAAATTAATCAGACTTGCGTATACCAGACATGTAGAACTGGAATTCAAAATTTACCAAACAGTAAATTTGTCATGGTTTGAAAGTGAAATACTTAGGTGTGAGTCTAATAAAATCTGTACAGGATCTGGATGCTGAATACTCCAGAACATCAATAAAGAAAGTTAGTGGAGAGATACCCATGATCAAGGACTGGAAGGTTCAGTACTGTCAAGATGTTGAGATGTCACCTCTCCCCACCCTGACTGATGGATTTATCCCAGCCCCATTACAATTGCAGCTATTTGTAAGATATTAATAAGCCATTCCTAAATTGGTATGGATAGACAAGTAAACAAGAAAGCCCCAGGAAAGGTTTTAAAAGAACAAAATGTGGGGTTTACACTACCTACTTTCAGCTGTGCTATAATCTACAATAATCAAGATAACATGATAGTGATAAAATAATAGCTACATGAATCACTAGAATGGGAAAGTCCAGAGATAGATTTCCACAAAATATCTCAACAAAGGTGTGAAAGTCACGTACTCATTGTAGTTTAACCATGAAGGCGCCACTAGGAATACCCCTATCCTATTCAGCACTCTTGGGCTCAAGTCTCTGCTCCACTTCTCACCCAGCTTCCTGCAAAGAAGCAGCTTGCAAGGCAACAAATGAGACTCAATTCCTCGAGTTCCTGTCAGCCACGTGGAAGGCCTGGCTGGGATTCTGGGCTCCTGGTTTTGGCCTGGCCCGGTCTCGGCTGCTGCAAGCATCTGGGGAGTCCACCATCGGGTGCAAGATGACTCTGCCTCCCTGTTCCTCTGTCTTTCAAATATTAATTAGTGCAACTTTAATCAATAGTTATTTATTTAATTAAACTTTAAAAATGAGAAGTCAACCTCCTCAACTCAACCGGGTAAACTTAGACAGCATCATAAACTGTGGTAGTTTCGACTTGTAGCCTAGTGTGTTGATGCTTATCTAATTATTTCATTGAATAACATCAAAGGAAACCAAAAAGCCAAAATGAAAAGACAGGGGAAGGCACAACCGTTTCTTCCCACAGAATCCTGGTTACCAAGCGTGGAAGATGTGAGATCTTGTGTCACAGAGCAATGTTGCTGCAGATGGGCACCTGTGATGCCAGCCAACATTTGAGCAGAGCCCTGGAATTGCTGACATGTGAATGAAAGGTGCACAGTAGCTTCTAGTTTCCCTCTCTTGTGAACATTGGATGTCCTCCTTTTCAGAATATTTGCATGGTTTCAAAGCAAATTCTTTATTTTGAAATTATTATACGGAAGAGTTAGAAAAACAGGACAGATAGCCAAAGACAAGATACCTTAGGGAGCCCAAGGGATTGATTAATTTACAAAGGGAAAAATCAGAACTTGGCTGTGGAGAAACCTGACAGACGCCACCTTAGCAAAAGGCGGGTGACTCATGTCATCCGAAAAATAAAAAAGGCGCATCGACATCCGGACCCCTGGTACCCTGATGTGCTGAGAAGCACCCCTCCTTTCTCGGTCCTCACTGTCCGTAGACTTGCTGGGTGCTCTGAGAATAACTGCCACTCTGTGGGCTCCAGTTTTCCCAGTCGCAGCAAAAGAATCAGGGTAAACAGTGCTTTCATGCGTGTTGGACTTCTGGTCAAGGACTCCTCTCTCTCCCAAATGAAAGCACAAGATGGAGTGATAGTGAACTGGCATAAAAACACTCAACTTGAACCAAACCAGGAGCAACATCAAGCACCCCCAAAGGGACAGTCTAAATTGTAATCAACCCAGCCTGATAGCCTAATGGCTAAAGTCTGCCTTGTATGTGCCAGGATTCCATATGGATGCTGGTTTGTATTCTGGCTGCTCCACCTCTTATCCAGCTCCCTGTTTGTGGCCTGGGAAAGCAGTCGAGGGTGGCCCAAATCCTTAGGAGCCTGCACCTGCATGGGAGACCTGGAAGAAGCTCCTGGCTCCTAACTTTAGATCTGCTCAGCTCCAGCGATTGTGGCCACTTGGGGAGTGAACCAGTAGACAGAGGATCTTTCTGAGTCTCCTTCTCTCTGTAAATCTGCCTTTCCAATAAAAACAAATAAATCTTTTAAAAATACAAGTTGTAATCGATCAGTGCTTTTGACAATGTTAAGTTCATAAAAGATAAGGAAAGACAGAAGAACTGCTGGCTGTTACAAGAGACGGAGAGGCAACTAAATGCTCTTAGCTTGCTCCGTTTTCATAATTATCCTGCAGATGTGAAAGATGGTAACATCAGGGAAGCCGGGTGGCAGGCACATGGGAATTCTTCGTACTAATGTTGAACTCTTCTTTAAAAGTATTTCAAAATGAAAAGTTTAAAAAATAATAATTAAACACACAAGAAGGGTAGAGCAAGATGAGGAAGATAAAGAGAACTGAGGGAGAGCTTTGGAAACTTCAACAAGAACTTAGGTAAAGTTGCTGGTACATAGAACCTGCTGGAAGCAAACAGATTTTGTTTTGTTTTGTTTTTTTTTTTGTTATTGGACTTTTTTTTTTTTAATTGTTGCTTACATTGTATTATGTAGTACAGTTTTATAGGCGCTGGGGATTCCCCCCCCCATACCCCTCCCCCCATGGTGGATTCCTCCACCTTGTTGCATAACCATAGTTCAAGTTCAGTTGCAAGCAGATTTTGTAAAAGAATTATTCGCCTGGACTTTTACATAAGACTCAAGTTTGCAAATTTAAAATCAGCCTTAGGCTCATCACTAGGATGTGGCCTAATCCAGCTGATGGGTGCAAAGTAAGACATAGTCTGCAACACACACATCAGGTCAGACACAGAAGAATCTTCTAGAAGCCAGAGATACAGACCAGGAGCTACCACCATGAGGCAGACTTAGAGCCTTGTGAGAGGAAAGCACTGCAAGCTGATGAACCCTTGAAACACCTGTCTGGTGGGATGTAGGAATGGTAATGGACACAGTTGTTCTTCTTTTGCTCTGAGGACAGAAATGCCTACCGTGTGGTCGGCTTCTAGGTTACCACCGACGAGCACGTTGGCGTAGATGGTCAGGTGTCTTGTCGGGGAGTTATGAGTCTCTAGAGGGAGAGGAACTCTGCCAGCTAGAGGCTGAGACATGTGATCAGTGTGAGGAGAGGGGATAAAAACTTACACCTGCAGTCAGAGCCATTGGCCACCCGTGGCATTGCGTGTTTCTGTACCTGTCAGACGCAGGAGGAGATGGTACTTGCCTCACCCCTACAAGGAAGCATGGCTGGTGAGTTGCTCTGAATAAAGAAGAGAGCAGAAGTGAAGCTAAAGCTTCAGGTGGAAGTAGGGACTGATAACCTGGGGTTCTCCCGTGCACCTCCCTGGTCATGGTCACAAAATGGCCCGGAAGGTAGCAGCTCCTCCGTGTGCATCTCAGACGGACAGCACGGAGCAGAGACCAAAAAAAATTTAAAAATTGCATTTCTTAAGACTAGATGGATAAGGTGGGTGCTTGGCATGAGGTGCTGACTGGAGACTCCTATCCTACCTCACAGTGCTTGGGCTGTAGTTCTAGCTCCACTCTGGATTCCAGCTTCCTGCTGATGTGCACCGGGGTGGGGGGGGTGGCAGGTGAGAGGGCTCAAGCTGCTATATCCCTTGCTCCACTTTGGGGGTTCTGGATGGAGTTTCTGGATCCTGCCACTAACCTGACCTAGCCCCTGCTGCTGTGGACATTCTTTCCAAAAAAATTTTTTTTTAAATATTTTAAAACAAGATCAGAGCAGCATAGCATCTGCTATGCTAGCCAAGGTACGCTGACTTCAGGGTTGCAGTAGCCATCTCCCTTTCGTTGGGTTGTGAAGGACTTGGCTTGATAAAACCCCAGAGGAGCTGGCCACAGGCCTGGGTCTGTGATAAGTTGGTTAGGCCTTTCCTTCCACAAGCACTTAGTCTTCAAATTGGGCTTTCCTTGGATGCTGGAATGGCATTGACAGCTACCCACAAGGTCAAGAACAGGAAGGGGTAGAGAGAGTCTGTGCCTCGGCAGTTGGAAGGTAATGTGCTTGGCCACAGAGTACCCCACCCTTGCTTGTTGTCTGTTGAGATGGGGTCTTATCCATGATGGCCCCGTGGATCTGCTGTTCCTGGGGCTCTGATTCTCCATAAGCATTGAAGACTTGGAATGGATGGAAGATGAGGAGGATTTCAACTTTTTTTTTTTTTGTCAAAAATGAAAAAGATAAAGGGTGTGGTCCTGTATGTGACTGCCTGTCCCCAGGCCCCATGCATTTTCTCCCAGGATCCCCCATGGCTCTCTGGAACCCACTTTGGGAGCCTGCAAGGGCTCATCCACCTCAAACAGCCTGTGGCTTGTCAGGCTGGGAGGAGTACACTGCACCTGGCAAACATCAAGTGTCCTGAACTGTTGGGATGGCCCCCTGCTGGTCACGTCACTTGACCCTGCCTGCCTAGCACCCCATGTACCTGCTCACTGGATGCTAGGCTGCTGGCCCCAGGCAGAGGTGCCCTCCTTGGAGGGCTCCGAGGGTCAACAGACTCAAAAAGAGAATAGCTTCCCCCAAATTTAGTTTCTTATGCTCTGTTCACTAACATCCATTGGTACAGTCTGTGCTTTGGGGCAAATTGAGTGCGGGCTTGGAGTCAGGCTGCCTCAGGCTTACGCTCCTCCAGTGGAAAAGGGAGCTAAGTGCCTCCTGCCTCATTTTTAATCATGCATGAAATGGTACAGAAGACTGCAAGTGGCGAGTGAGTTGGTTAGATGCGGAGCTGCGGATGACCTGTGAACATGGTCATCACCATCTCCCTCCTCCTCGTTGTCAGCACCACATCTGACCAGCGCGACTCATTTCAGGAGTTTGTGTGAACATCCGGGTAACAGTTTTCTTGTCCCCTCCCCCACCCTGTCCTTGTGCCTTGCACCGCCTCACACAGGACCAGCACAGAAGGGGTCAACCGACAGAACGGATTTGACTACATGATGATCTCCATCAGGTGGTATCCTGGTCGTCAGGACCAGCAATTTCCCGAGCCGTCCTCATTCCACCATGTGCCTCATCTTAGGAAGCTACCACCCTGCAGTTGTGCCCACAGAATTCAAACACAGCTAGCTGCAAAATGAAAAATACGACACCACCCAAAGCCACAAGAGCAAGCACCCTTTTGACTTCTCTTCTGGTCGGCAAACCATCTGGTTGAGAAACCATCCTTTGGTCTGCTGCATGCCCCACGGTGGGTCAAAATTCTCTTCCAAGGGCAGACATAATTCAAGCGTGTGGCATTTCCGTGTGGCTCTGAAGGAGTTAAGTGAACTAAGGAATATTATCAATATTGTATCAGTCACAGATGAGAAACTACATACCAGGATCAGTGTAATTCATTCATTGGTTTATGGACACCGAGTCCTCCGGGGACTGTCACAAATCCACTTGATGTTCCTGAGTGTGAGATTTAGCATTTGGATCTTTGATTTAGCTGAAAGATGTGTAAAAACTCATGCAGTCAGACAACTCCCTACAGGCGATTCATCTGTGTTGGCTTTTACGTAACAGTTATTCCAATCAAGTGTCAGCAGTAACTTAAGCTCCGTAACTTGCCTCGGAATTCACATTTCTGAGCCGCCAGAACGTGGAGCCCCAGTGGCAGGGCGAGGATATCCCTTTGGGAGCACACAGCCTGTCTTGCTCTCTTGCTTCCCCGGGATTGGCAGGCAGCACCTGGGGAGGCTGTGCTCGTCTGCAGGAAGGATGGCATAGCTCAGGTCCTGTGTCGGCTCTCACGTCTGCGTGCCAGGGGCAGGGGGCAGCCAAGAGCCCTGGCTGGAGACAACCGAGGGTCCTCCCTGCTGCAGGTCAGCAATGGAGCGGGGAGGGCGAGCCAGGTCCACAGCTGCTCCCTGGGCTGGCTCAGCTGGGACAGGAAATCTGAAGACCTGTGTCTTCTCGGCTCACCCAAGGGAGACATCACTCAGCGGCTAATGACATGATGGATAGTACTTTGCAGCTTCCCTCGTCTGGATTCCTCCTGTGTCCCTCGCCGCAGCAGCCTCTGTCCAGCTCGCGGTCTGTCTTTGATTTTTCATCACCTGTTCCAAAATGAGGAGGAGAAGGGGATTGGTAGAGGGTCTGTGTGTCTTAGTGCTTTCTTTCAGAACAAAAAGCGGGCCTGGCATGATGGCCCAGGGGCTAAAATCTTTGCCTTGCACATGCTGGGATCCTGTGTGGATGCCGGGTTGTGTCCCAGCTGCTCCACTTGCTTTCCAGCTCCCTGCTTGTGGCTTGGGATAGCAGTTGAGGACGGCCCAAAGGCCTTGAGACCCTGCATCCATGTGGGAGACCTGGAAGAAGCTCCTGGCTCCTGGCTCCTGGTTTTGGATCGGCTCAGCACTGGCTGTTGCAGCCACTTTAAGAGTGAACCAGTGAACAGAAAATCTTTCTCTCTATCTCTCCTTCTCCTTATAAATCTGCCTTTCCAATAAAAATAAATAAATCTTTTTTTTAAAAAAAGAATAACAACAACAAAAAAGCACCTGAGCTGTTCTGATTCCACAGACAGAGGAAACAATGCAATACAATGGCAAATTTCTAGTGCTATGAATAGACAGTCATCACAATCGGCTCCGGAGCATTGGTACTGGGTAGAGAAAGCCCTTCCAAGAGGGATATTGTCAAGCAAAGTGGGGCGGGAGGCTTATCCGTTATACAGAGGAGGAAGCTAAGGCACGGGGTAGTTACAAGGCTGCTGAAGGTGCCAAGCTGGGCTTTGCTGCCACCCTGGGTCGTGATGCCTGCAGCATTGTACAGTGCACTGTTGGTCTCCACGGCAGGGAGCTGTGCTACTTTAGCCATCAGCTATTGGATAGCACCATCGCTGGCTCAGGCCCGAGACCAGGGGAGCTCCCAGACTCTTGAGGGAGTGACTCACAAGCAGACAGGCTGTAATGGCAGGTGCAGAGGACACACCTGTGGGGACAGTAGGGAGGTTGGCGTCTGAGCTGGAGGGTCCAGGGTGGTGAGTGCTGTGCCAGCTTGCATTCTCAGTGGGTCCTCCCCAGGGGAATTGCTTCCTAACCAAAGAGGAACCCGCAATGACAAGCGGATGTCGATTGTGTAGGACAAGAAATAGGTCCAGCAGAAGCTGGCGTTGAAGGAACTACACAGAAGTTGGGCCAGCAAGATGAAGGTTGGGAAGCCTAAGACCCCGAGTGAAGCATGGCATCAAGATTGGGTCCAAATATAGAATCTAGAAGTGTGGAATGGGGGGGGGGGCAGGGGCAAGAGGAAATTTTTAGGTAAGAATTCTCCCAGAACTGATGGGAAACCTCAGTCCTCACAATCAAGAATCACAGAGTTCCAAGCAGGGTAAGGAAAAACAAAACCATAGTAGGATATATAACAGTGAAAGAAAGAAAGGAAGAAAGAAAAGCTAGCTTGAGTCAAAGGGCACTAACCGCAGACACAGTTTCAGGGTGTGGCCAAGCACGGGGGGCTGACCCTCTTGGCGGGCCATCTGCTCTGTGCTTCTTACTCTGGTGTGTCCTGCTCCTTCCATGGCACTGTAGCGGGCAGCAGTGGTGTAGACACAGAGGGCCAGGGCCCATTATTTTCCAGTGCCCCCTCATGGCGGAGAGCCAGGGAGCAGTGCAGATAGCTCCTCGATGCCCTGTGAGTAGGCTGGTCCCAAAAGGTTCTCTAGTGTGTTGAGTGCCCACTGGGGACCAATGCTCTACACCTGCTGCTCATCCAGTCCTCACTACAAGCTGCAAGGAGAACCATCCTAACCTTGCAGATGTCCCTGACCTTGCCAGAGAAAGGCAAGTCAGAGAGGACCTGTGCTATGAACCCAAGCAGCCCAGTTCCCAGATCAGGAAAGTTTGCTTGTAGAGCTGTTGAAGGAAGGGAGTGGAAAGAGACAAAAGTTGTGTGTAGCGAAAGGAGTGGGCACATCTAAATGCCAGCTGCCCAAAGGGGACCCAGCTACGACTGGGGGCATTCCCTGGTTTAATCCCTCCGGTGATGCCTCTGCACAGTGCTAGCAGGGGCAGTGTGAGTTGTGTCAAGGTGCCTGTGTGATGGGTAATGAGGGAGCCTGGAGCCAGCCATGCCTCCTGGGAGTTCATTTCAGATGCAATGGCTTCCTTGGGCTCCAGCTTTTTAAGAGCTCTGACTTGAAGCTGTTCCATTTGGGAGGGTTTCTGCCTAGCATTTGGTATGGAATTATTACCAAATGCTAGAGCAGAACCCTGCCAAATGCTGTATATCAGCTCAAACCCAAACTCCTAAACAATGAAATATTTATAATCACAACAGACCTGCGAGAGGGGTGCAGATGGGGGCGCCTTCGTTGTGGAGGGGTTCCTGGTGAAGCTGCCGCAGGTGCCAGGAGGCGTGGGCTGTGGCTGAGCAAGGTTGCTCTCAGGACAAAAGAAGCTGCAGGTCTTGGACTCCAAGGTTCCCCCGGAAGACTCGCATGAGCCTTTTCCCCCTGGAACGTCTCCTCTTTGTTTCCTCCCAGAATGCTGAGTATCCAGTAGACACTCCATAAGTGCAGGTGACCCACCAGCATGGCCACATCCGGGGACACGGGAGTCCCCTCTGGAACCTGATGAGGATGGGATCCAGACAGCTGATTTCCAGATAGAGCCATAAATTCTTTTCCCGTAACATTTTCAGATGGAAATATTTCTAAGATGTGGTGCACATTTCCTCTCTTTCTTACTTGGAGAACGTGGAACACCATTAACCTTTCCATAATGGCTTGGGGTTGTTGCTGTGAAGTCGGTCGCTGAGCAGGAGGTAATGCAGCCCTCGGGGCTCGGGAGGTGTGCAAGGGTGGTTGCCCTCTGCTAATAGCCTCCCGTTCATGCCGCTTCTTCCAGTGGCGTGAGATTCTTTCTACTAGAGATTTTTGGAAGCGCTTCCCACCATCAGGCCTGCAGTGTGACCACACCTCGCCCCTTCCTAAATTACCATTTTCAGTTGGTCACAGACCAGAAACCAAGGCTCTGGCCTCGCGAGAGTCAGGTGGAGAGAAGGCATCCTTCTGGTTCAGTCAAGCATTTGATAAGCTCACGTTCGTGGTGCAAATCCGAGGCTTTGTTGCTCCAGTGGTTCTTGCATTCCTTCCCCACTCGCAGGCAGGGGAGGGGTTACATCATGGGAGAACGCTCTTCAGAGTTGTCAGGGAATCCCCGGGAGCTCTGGCTGCCCACTCCCAGGCCCTCCCAGACGCCTTGTCCCAAGCCAAGCATGTCGATCATGATGTCCCCATTAGGAAGATGGGGCTTGCAGCCTGCACACACCAGTGTGGTTGCCAGGAAGAAGAGGCCCAGGCAAGGGGCTCCTTGAGTGGACGTGGGGGGGGGGCAGCTAACACAGAGGGCATTTGCAGATGGGTAGGCCTGGCTGCGAGGTTCCAGGAAAGAGGGGAAAGGCTCAGGAAGCCGGCTGCTTGTGCCCCCAGCTGTGGGACTCTGCATGGCAAGGGGCGGGGACAGAGCATCTGGGGCGGGGCGACAGGTGGAACCCCCGGGAGCATCAGCCCACTGCTAGAGAAGACTCTGCCATGCCTTGACCTGCTGGGGCTCACCCCAAATACTCTTTTTCACTGGTTCCTCCCGCTGTTAATCCAACCAGGAAGCCAGAGGACAAGTGATCCAGGCAAGGGGTGGTTTCTGGAAGTTCCAGGCCCCAGAGTGGGATGCAGGGGCAGCCCAGTAGGTCAGGAGTGCAGTTTGGAAGGCTCCAGTGCAGAACCTGGCATGAACTCACTTTGTTCCAAAGATGTTTCCCTTAGGCTCACCCTTGCTATTGCCAACATGTCTTTTGATGGCTTGAATGGCTTGGCAGGGGCTCTGAGGTGCTTGCCCTGTCTGTCTGCGCACAGAGAAGTGGGCTGTGCAGGGTCCTGGTGCAACAGTGTCCACCTGGCGGACATTTGTGCTGTCTGGGTCTGTGTGTGTGTGGTTCTGTAGCTGCCACATGCTTCCATGGCCGTACTTCCCTTGGGACACACCAGGATGTTGATTTCTCTGTCTCTTTGAATCTGGCACTTGCAAGGGGGTGGAACTGCATCTGCCCTGACTGGGAGCCCCACAGGTCTTCGTCGTGTTCAGGTAACAGCCAGGCACATCTCAGCTGGCTCCCAGTCCCAGAGGTTGCTTCCAACTTCTTGGGACAAAGGGGTGGATCTCACCCTAATGATTTCACCCTAATGATCTCACCTTAATGATTTAGACTTGGGCTTCACAGCTGTAGCATTAGTGTTGTTCAAGGGGACAGCGGGTAAGGCTGGTGACTTGCTGTCATGAAACGCCTGAAGCTGGCTACTTAATAGAAAAGGGGTTGGTTACTGAGGTCCAAGGTGGATGGGCTGTGGCTGAGGGTGGTCTAGCTGCTGGCAGGATCCCATGCAGTGCAGGCTGTCACATGGCAGCCTGCCGGGAGCTGGCATGTGGGTCTCTGTCCTCCTGTTCAGCCGTGGGAGCTCCATTATACTGACCTTGTCTTGTCCTTGTCGAATCACCTCCACAGACCACACCTGTGGGCCCAGACTTGGGTGAGGATTCCCCTCTCTGCACAGCTCACAATGGGAGCTACATTTCAACTAAAGAACCCTTAGGGTCCCAGTCCATCAGCAGCAGGCAGTGTGGCTGGGTTGTTCAGGGGTGTCTATGGCTCACTCAGCCCCTACCAGGAAAAGACCGATTTCCCCTTGCAAATAGAGGGTTAAACGGTTCATGGACTACCTGCTTTGGCCTGCTGGCACCCTCCCCCCACCCCCGATATCATCAGCGAGCAGCAAAGGGTGAATGTGAGCCCGGGGTCAAAGTAGCCGTAAAGTAAAGCTGTATTTTTAAAATGTGTGTGAAGCTGTATTTCACACTGTGGTTAGGACCCTGCTGGGGAAGGGTGCCCGTATCCTATATTGGAGTGTGTGGGTTTGAATCCTTGTTCCACTTCCAATTCCACGGTCCTGTTACTGCACACCCAGTGATTCTGAGGGTGGTGGCTCCAGTCGTTGAGCCCTTGTCATTCATGCAGGAGGACCCAGAAGGAGTTCCTGGCTCCTGGCATCAGCTTGGCTCAGCCCCAGCTGTGTGGGTCTTTGGAGAGCAAAGCAATGGATGGGAGAGCTCTGTCTGCCTCCCCTCGCCCGCTTTTAAATATAAACACGATAATGAATTAAAAATATATTTCAGTTAAGACAAATAACTGAATAAAATGAGCTACCTGCAAGTTTCCACTGTAGCAGAAAGTGAGTAGTGAGAAAGCTCTGGCTTTCACCAGGGAAGCTGGTGACAGAGGCAAGGCCCCTGGGGTCAGCTCCCCGCTTGGGAGTTGGGCATGAGCTGACATTCTGACACCTGCCGCCAGGAGGCACCCAGGGTGTGGCTCTGAACTCCTGCATGTAGGCTAGCAGTGTGCAGATGCCAGGTTTAGAAAGAACTGCTCACAAGGTTGTTGGAAGGGAGGCAGGAAGACATTGTCCCGGGACCAGAATCCCACCACCGTGTCTCCCCAGCTCGGAACTGCTGCTAGCAGCAGGGGCCATTAGCAGGCCTGTGGTGGCTCTTGGGTAAAACCAACCTGAAGCATCTCTACATCTTCGTGGAAAACAGCCGGCGGCCCTCTGTGCCAGCCACTAGGCTCACTGTACTCTCTAAATTTGAATGTTCAGGCACATGGGGGCTAAGTAGTATGTCTAATGTCATACTGTATAACATCATGCAGCTGGGCTTTGCACCTGCCCTGGACCATGTGCTCTGTCACTCCACCATTCTCCTCCTCTCTGCTCCTTTGGAGCAGTAAAAAAAAAAATAAAATAAATAAAATAAAAAAAAAAATCACTAACAGCAAGAAAAAACAAACAAACAAAAAACGTGGGAGGAGCAGGTGGCAGGGTGCCAACCCACAAGTGGAACGTTCTTTTCTTTAAAAAGTATTGCTTATTTATTTTAAGACAGAGAAAGAGAGACAGAGCAGGGAAGAGAGGTCCTCCATCTGCTGGTTCACTCCGCAGATGGCTACAATGGCCAGGGTAGGACCAGGCTGAAGCTAGGAGCCAGGTGCTTCCTCCAGGTCTCCTACAATTGTGCAGGGGCCCAAGCACCTGGGCTGTCTTCCGCTGCCTATCTCAGGACACTAACCGGGAGCTGGATAGGAAGTGGAACAGCTGGGACACTAACTGGTGCCTCTAAGGGATGCCAGTGTCCCAGGATGCAGGTTTATTTACTGAGACACAACTCTGGGTCCTCCAGCAGAGCTTGAAAGTAGGAAGCAGGCAGGGGCTCCTGCGATGACAATGTGGCAGCCTTATCAACTAGATATGTCCCTCCCCTGAAAGCACAGCCTACTCAAGGAGCTAGAGCAAAGAGATATATTGTTTCATTTGAAGTTGAGAAGGTTCTCTCCCTCTCCTTGTAGGGTTCTGTGGAGCTGTAGGTGAGTCCCAGAACAGGAAGAACCTGCTCACACATGTACCCCCCCACCGGAGTTGCAAGGCTGGCTTACTTGCAACAAGTGTGACTACCCAAAACCTTAACCTCATCTCTTGCCAGCCAATAAAATGTCTTAAAGCCCTCAATGCATAAGCAAGACAAAGGCAGAAAGAACCTGGAGGGGGAGCCCCAAGTGAGGGCAGTGTTTGGGAAGTGAGGTTGGCCATTCCCTCCAGAAACCCCCACATACTCACTCAACCAGCAATTTCACCTTGGTGCAAGGATCCCAAGCCAGTGGCTAGAGACTCAAACAAGGGCTCAACAGTGAAAATGCTCCCTCCAGTACTCTGAGGAAACAACCACAAAGAAAAACAATTCGTAATCTCCAAAATAGGAGATTTAAAAAAAAAAAGTGTTGCATCCATTTGATAAGACATTATGTAGCCAAAAAATCGTACTTTCAAAGAATACATAATGATGTGAGGCTGTACCTTGCGCTACAAGGTTAGAGGACGAAAGTGGGACCCACAGTTGTTTGTAAAGAATGACTCAAAGTTTGGAAAACAAATTAATATGCACAGGAAAAGGAAACGCAAATGGCTATTGTGGTGAGATTAAGGGAGATAGTATCATCTTTGTAGATCTCTGTTTATTATTATGTTTATTATTTATTATTTATTATTAATTATTATTATTATTTATCTGTTTATTATTATTCTCTGTTTATCATTCTCCAAGGGTTACTGTATGTCAGGGAAAATAGCTGTTGATTTTTAAAGGTTGCACTACTTTCCAGTGATGGCAACACGGTTTAAGCAATGCTGTTCTTTATGCATAAATATTCGCATTCACTCATTCATTCCACTGGTCAATAAAGGTGAAGTGCTTAAAACAGTGCCTGGTGCCTAGTACACACTGTTAGGTGTTAAATCAGTGGCCCCTCTGTTTCTTCAAGAATCTCATCAACATTTGCTTCCATCCTATGCCGTGCTAGCGCTGGGATGCAGCACTGATCCAAACCTGGGGTCTATCCTGTTGGAAACTCCCAGTCTTGGGTAGAGAGGAGGCTCTGACAAGCAAGGAGCAAGATAGCAGCTTGGAAACAACAGGTGTAGGGGCTGCTACTGTGGCATGTGGTTCATGTCCTTGGCCACTCTCCTTCTAATCCAGCTCCCTGCTAATGGCCTGGGAAAGTCGCCTGAAGATGGCTTAAGCACTTGGCCCCTGCACCTACACAGGAGATCCAGAAGAAACTCCTGGCTTCACACAAGTTCAGCTCTGGCCATTGTGGCCATTTGGGGAGTGAATCAAAAGAGGAAAATCCCTAATCTCTCCCTATGTCTCTCTCTGACACAATAAATAATTTAAAAAAATAACAGGTATAGTTGGGGCAGTCTGCAGAGTGGGGCCCTCCAAGCCAGAGGAGGACCCCTTGACCTTGGATGGAAATCAGGATATGTCAGGGCTTGTCTGTTCTCAGTCACCGGTGCAGTTCTGCATCCGCCCTGCCACACTCTTGGGCGTCAAACCAAGTCCCCGCTCTCCCAGACAGCCCTCTCGTGCAGGATACCCTTGAAGATTTTCAGCACTTGAGATCTTTGGGAGTGAGCGCACATATGGCCCGAAAATCTGCATTGTTCAAGGTCACGTGCTGGAGCCTCCCTCTCATTTCCCCAACACCACACCATGGAATTCCATTTTGCCTTCCTCTCGCTCCTTGGCACAGGCCTGGTGAGCCCAACATCCTACCACTCATTCCCTTATATCTGTAAGCCTCAGCTTAGCCCTCGGATGGGATCAGGATGCAAGGCAGTCTCTAAGGCGATGGTTCTTCCCAGCATGCACCTGCATCCTGTGGAATGTACCTTGCACAGGCCTGGGGAAGGCTTGCTGAGGGAGGGTCTGTGTGTGTCAGGGGAATTGCTTCTTGCCTCGACATGGTCATTCTCATTTGTCTCCCTGTTGGCACCTTTCAAGAAAATGACATGGCTTGTGTTTATCCAGGTGGCTCCTAGGGACCATCCTTGGTGACTCTGATCCACCTGCTCCAACGGCTGGCAGTAAGAAATCAATCCTGAAAACCAATGGCCCTGCACTGGTTCCCTCTTATTTTCAGTGCCAAACAAACTCTGTGCTTCTTCTCAAGGAAAAAAAAATCAAGGCTGAACACTTGGAAGCTTGGAAAAGCCAGGGGCCAGGTTGTGGCTGCGACCTGTGTGGTGGGCACAATTACAAGGTGGCAAGGAACTATCAAGAGCCATCGGCATCTTGCAAAACTGAGCTATTGCATTCACAATGCCCCCCAACCTTCCCTGCAGTCCCACTTCATAATTTGTTACTTCTTGTTTCAAACTGTAGTCTTAACAGCTCCCCAAATTTAGAGCTTATTATGGGCTGTTTAACTGACTCGGTCTCCGCAGGCAAACAAGGCAGAGGTCACATTCTGGCCAGGAAATACACCAGTTTCATCGCTTTCCGCTGGAAGCGTCCTTAGAACTGATGCAGGCTGCCTCAACAACCACAGCACCCACGGCTGCTGTTCCAGCATCCTTGCAGGACATGGCAGCTCCTCCTCCTTGCAAAAGAGCAGATGCGGGAACTGTGAGGCTATCCAGCGGTGCTGCCAGGACTTTCTTGGCCTTCAGCTACAAATACAAAGATACCATGCAGATATGCAGGCTGGTCTGGCTTGACCACAGAGTACAAGCAGAAAAACTCGCCATCACAAATACATTACCTGGCTGCTGACACGTTATGCATGGTGGGTAAAAAGGTCTTAAAGAACTCACTCAGCGTTGTGAACCAGATTCAAGTTACAAAAGATTCAATCAACAAGCATTTTTTCTGGAACACAGAGCTAATACACAAAGCCAGGCACACCTATAGCTTAAGAGAGTTCTGGCAAATTCTTCAGTTGCTCATGGACACACTGTAGAGCCATGCTCCCCTACCTTGTTCCAGGGCTTTTTTTTTTTTTAAGATTTATTTATTTTTATTGGAAAGTCAGATATACAGAGAGAAGAGACAGAGAGGAAGATCTTCCAGCCGATGATTCACTCCCCAAGTGACCACAATGGCCTGTGCTGTGCCGATCCGAAGCCAGGAGCCAGGAACCTGCTCCAGGTCTCCCACATGGGTGCAGGGTCCCAAGGCTTTGGGCCGTCCTCGACTGCTTTCTCAGGGCACAAGCAGGGAGCTGGATGGGAAGCAGGTCCGCTGGGATTAGAAACAGTGCCCATACGGGATCCTGGTGCGTTTTAGGTGAAGCCTTTAGCCTCTAGGCCACTGGCCGGGCCCAGGGCTGCTTTTGAGTTCATACTTACTAGTCCCTTGTTGTGTCAGGTATGCCACGCACCAGGACTCATGCTGTGACCAGTGAGAAAACTCAAAGCGAATGGAAGGAAAGGAAAGGAAATATATCTGCTGAGGAGGCAGACAGGTGTCAAGGCGGGGCTGGATCTGGCGCTCACACCGGCAGAGAGGACGGTGCCCCCCACTGGATTCGGTGTTGGCCCACTCTCAGCCTCCTCTGGATGGCTCCAGCACGCTCTGCTCCGCCCTCGGGCTGTGGGCTTGGAGACTGCCAAACTCCAGGCACTCTGCAACTCCACTCTCCTATATTTTAGGTAATTCCAAGAGTCACTCTGATTGGACCATGTTAGCTCACTTGCCTGTTCCTGAGCCAATCACAGGATCCTGACAGATGGGAGTGGCTGACTCCTGGAACCTGTGGTGGGAGCCCCGCCCTGCGGTCCCCTGGGAAAGGGAGAGCAGGGGGTTGGACTGTAGGCAGTCACTCTGCTCCTTTCCTCCCTCTGCTGGAGAAGCACGAAGAGGTGCAAGGATGCTTTTCCTCCACCCTCTGGGCAGAGGATAGCAAACTTACCAAGAGATAGTGGACAGAGGGAAGACAGTCCAGAGACAGAGCTGGCAAGCAGGCCAGGTTCTGGCTTGTGTCGTCTTTTCAGAGAACACCTTCTGAGCTGCACCCAGCTCTCAGGGAATCCTCTCCTGGCAGGGTCTGTCCCCGGAAAACGGCTCCTTCACCTCTGGGGGGGGGGGGGAGTGGTGAGTCACGTGTCGCTTCAGTGGCAGAGAAGCTGACCCCATGGTGTATATGCAAGGAAAGCTGCCTGTAATGTGGAAGCCCCACTACCTTCTCTAAGGAGGAGAGGACCCAGATGGGGAACCTGCAGCTGGGAAGCAGGGATTGCCCAGTAGTAACAGTTGGAACCTTGCAGTCATCCCCAGCACCCCTTGTCGCCCACAGGGTCCCTCTCCAGCCCACCTGGCTGCAGGAAGATGGTGGTCGAGGTTTCCTGCACAGCCACACCCCGAGGAGGTCTGGAAGTGTCTCTTTCTAGGAAGGAAATCCAAGGTAGGGACAGCCGGCCACTCTGTTCCTGGATGTTCCTGGATGTTCCATCTGCCTTTTCACTCCCGGGCCAAAACATTCCGCAGGTACCCCAAGGTATCTTCCTGCTTTGCAAATCTTTCCCAGAGGGCGAGGAATTGCAGAGGGCACAGGACAGGGCAGGGAAGAGAACCATGTGCAAACAAGAGTAAAGTGAGTGACAGGAAGTGTGACTCCTGAATGGAACAAAGTGGTCTGCCAGAGACAGAAGCCTCACTGTCCAAGCAGGTGCCCGGAGCTGGTGTGGCTCCAGCACCAGGCGCTCCTCCTGGCCGTGCTTCTCAGTCCCCAGAGGTGTCACCCTCCATTTTCACCTTCCTTCCGGTCCCTTCGTGAGGATTTCCATCAGTTTCCAGAAATGCAAAGACAGCCCCCGCCCCCCCCCCCGGAAGATGCTGCAGCAGTGGAAGAAGCTGGTCAGGGTCCAGGAGTAGGGTGGGGGAGTGTGGGGATTGCTGCCCCCCTCCAAGGACTTTGGATGCCAGGGTGAGTGGAATCCCTGGACCTTCTGGTGAAGTTTGTTCTTGCAGGGGCGCTGTCTTGGCCAGGCCAGACAAAAGCAGTGACAACGATGCTAGAGTTAAAAAATATATATATATGCAAGAGTTAGAGACACAGGCCTGAGAAACAGCCAGCTCCCCGCAAGGCCCAAGTCAGGAGGGGCAAGGCAGAGGAACCTTGGAAGGGAGCAAGTATTTGACAAACGCAAATGATGCAAGTAGCCCCAGAACACACGGTGTTGAGAGGGTCTGTCTCTGCGGAAATCTCTCCCTTTAGCGGCTACGCAGGCGGGGGCCGCATTCCGCCTCTGGAGCACCCCAGCTTAGCGCCTGCAGCCCAGCGCCCTCCTCCTCCAACAAGCGCCCCAGCTGCAGACTGCGCCCTTCCTCCAGGAACTTAGAGCGCGCCGCCGCCGAGAGGGGGCGACCGGGAACCCACCACCCGATCCGGTCAGCCGGGTTGAGGCTGTGGGACTGGGTTTCCCGTCGTGGGGGCAGAGGCTGCGCCCCCGGTCCGGCCTCTCAGGCTGTGGCAAACCTCGGAGGCCTCCGACAGGCATCAGCCGAGGTCCCGCCTCCCCTCCCCAGGGTGCCTGCAAGCACAGACGCTGCCGGCTGCCTGGCCTGGAAGGAGCGCCCCGTCTGGGCATCACTAGGGGACCCACAGCCGCCAATCCGTTGGGGAGAAAGTCCATATGTCCACTGCCTCTCACCCAACGTGGCCCTGCTCGCCCTTTTGTCCGAGCTGTCACTTGGAAAGAATCACTTGACTTACAATAACAGGTTCACAAGAAGACGGAGGGTAATCAGTGGATCCACCAAGAACTGAAATAAAGAACGCCCCACTGTTCCTGCTATCATTCCCATAGAGATGGCGATATCATTGACATGATTGCGAAGATAATTTCCATATGAGAAAAAAAAAACCCTCGTATTTTGGGGTTTGTTCAAAGACTATCTCAGGCACATCAGAATGGAAAGTGCAGGCTTACCACCCAAACTTTTTTGGGGGGGGGGGTCGGAGGATGGATAGATTTAAAACAAGCAAAAAAGCACCCCACCCCTCGCAGCCAGAGAGGGGTGGGGTGTTGAGGATCCTCTGAGAACTAGGCTCTGAGGCAAAGCTCATTTCCTCCCCCTTGCTTCTCAGACTCACTCTTGCACTGGAAGCGACACCCACACAGCCGGTGCGTGAGCGCGGGGGCTCCGGGGCAGGCCCTAGGGCGCCAGTGGCTTTCTCAAGGCCTGTGCGCTCCAGGCGAGAGAGGTGCGCCCCAGGCGCCCCAGGCGAGCGAGGCCCGGTAGCCAGGCAGTCACCATGCTGCACCGCCGCCCAAAGCCTGCGGGCTTGCTAGTCCCTGCGCCAAGTTTGTGGTGCCACGTCCCGCTCTCGGGCGCCTCTCCCTGGGGACCAATTGGTGAGGGTGAGGGCCAGGCCGGGCCAGGCAGGGTCCCTGCTCTGGCTTTTGATGGGAGGTGGTGTCTGGGTCTCCATCCCGCCCTCTGGATGTCGCCCTGGGGAAAACTCCCTGCTGGGGGGGGGGGGCGAGCTGGGACAGCTCTCTCACCTGAGAGAATTTCGAGTGTTCCCTGGGGCTGGCTATGTCGAATGATCAATCTGCCTTCATCATTCCTGAATCATGCACAACACAGGCGCTCTCTCTCCTCTTTCCCTCTCTTCTCCCTTTCTCTCTGAATATCTTTCCTCTCTATCTTCTTTGCTTTTGATTTCCAGCTCTTTGCGCTACTGTCTTTCCACCGGTAACATGCCCAATGTCACATGCTAGCCTTTTCTTTAAAACCAGCTCCTCATTCGCGTATCTGGACACTTCTTTTATTATTATTACTGAATCCTTTTTTTTTTTTTTACCCATAATGACACCAGGATCATTATATAATCCCATAACAAAGAGGCTTTTGAGGCTGCAGCTTTTGTCCACTCCAGGACACAGAATCCATAATTGCATTATTCAGTTCCCCCCCTTTCTTGCACCCCTGCACCCCCCCTCACCTTCCAGCCTCATGGTAACCTAACCTCAGGCACCAGCTCACATCTCTACCTGGAGACCCGAGCTGGCCTTCTTGACCTCCAACACCAGCTTGGCAAAAAAAAAAAAAGTTGCCTTTTTTTTTTTAAAAAAAAAAAAAAAGTTATTTTGTTTGATAATTAAGTCCTGGAGCCCACCGCCTGGTGATCATTCTGGACCCAGAAGGCAAGAGAACCTGCGTGACGTTTTTCTCGAAGTTTAATTACCGTATGCTAATTTCCTTGCCTACTACGTGATTAATTAAAATCATATTTTCATAATCATTTGGCACTAGTATTGTTTTAGAACGATCATGATCTCCTAAAGACTGTCTGTAAATAAAGTCGCCTCTAATGGCAGGCGCGGCGTCAGGCGGAGGACCTCTGCGCGTTTGTATGGCGGCGATTGGCAACATAACTGCCTTATTTACATTAAATACGCCACAAGGTTACAGCGCGGATCAACGTCATTTGATCGCTGATGACTCCCTTAAACGCCCGGGCTGTGACTGATTCTCCGCGGCCGCCTGTCCACCGAGATTCACCCGGGAGTTTTTTTTTTTTTCTTTCCCAGAAAAGAAACAGACTTTAAATAGTTTCAGGAGCAGGTAAGAATTACGCGTTGTCCTCTCCCCTTCTCCGTCTCTCCCCTCTCCCTTCCGTGGCAATCTCCCTCCCTCTCTCTCTCTCTCTCTCTCTCTCTCCCTCTCTCCCTCTCTCTCTCTCTCTCCCTCTCGGCTGGATAAAAAATTCTTTAGTCAAAGGCAGGAATGCAAAGTAGTGACAAGCGAAGGGGCTGATATATGTCTCAGTAACGAGTCTGACAATCAGAATGTAGCTCTTGGAGAATAGATAGATTTTAATAAGTGTGTTTACATGGGCTCAAGGTCAGAAGCAAGCTGCGCCGTGTTAAATGGTTTCTTAGTTGCTAGACAGAGAGAAAAAATGGACGATCACACACCATTCTTTGTAGATTATTATATCAAGGGTTCAGTCTCCGGCTCATCAAAGCTAAATGCCGCAAGACCTATCTAGTTGCTGTGAATGATGCCGGGGCGACAATGGAGAGCGTTCTTAATGGTACAGTGCATTTCACCTACCGGAGAGGGGGAGGCCGCGCCGGGGCCGGGGGCGTGTGCGGGGCCGGGGGCTGAGTCTCGGTGAGCGGGGCGCCTCGGCACCGAGGCCGGCGAGGAGCCAGCCCGCCCTGCCCTGGCCGGGCCGGGCGCAGTTGGCGGGGCTCCGGCGGGCGGGCGCGCGAGGCGCGCGAGCAGGGCGCCCGTCCCCCCTCGGCCCCGGAAAATGATCAAGTCAATCATGTGGACATGTTTCATTATTCATTGAACACAATCTTTTACAACGCTCCGCGGACGTGCCCGACTTGGCTCCCGACGCCCGTGCGGCGATGTTTAAGGTAAGGGAAAACAAAGGTGGGGGTGGGGCGGGGCGGGGGGCGCCGGCGGGCGGGCGGGGGGGCAACAAAGTGAGTTTGGACTCTTCTCGTGGCACCCCCGCCCCTCCCCCTCTCCGCTCCCCTCCCGGGCCGGGCCCGCCGCCGCCGCCGCCCGGCGGCTCCTTCTCAGCCCCATCGCGATTAAAAAGGAAAAAAAAAAAAAATACGGTCTAATTAAATATCCGTGGCGGTGACGTGGGCGAGCGGAGCTGTCAGCGGGGCGCGGCGGGGAGGACCGCGGAGACGCGGCGGCGGCGGCGGCCGGGCATCTCGAAGGGCGCTCGCCAACTTCGGCTGCGAGCGCCGCCCGCGCCCCGGCTGCGGTCCCGGGACCGTTACTTGGAGACGGAGTCCGCGGGGCCTCGCCCCCTGCGCGCCCGCAGCGGGTCCCCGCGCACCCCCTTCCAGCGCGCCCTACACCGCCTCCCGCGCACGGCCCCGGCCGCCCGCTTGCGGGCCCCGGGAAAACTTTGAAAAGGGTCCGGGATGTTGGGGCGGGGAGGGGAGCCGGGGCCGGGGGACGGGGGCGGCGCAAACTTCTGCCCAAGTGGCTCTGCCCGTTTTCCCCGCGGCTGGAGAAGCGGGCTCCCCTGACCGCCTGCGTTGCCTGGGCCGCGCGCGGTGGGAGTCGACCCCTTCTCGGGGATGCCAGAGAGGGTAATTTGTCACCTTTTTTTTTTTTTTTAAATCAAAGTTACCGCTGCTCGCGGTATTTCAAACTTGTGGACGCCCGAGGCCTTTGAGACCTGCCATTTTGTGCCTTCCTCGGCCTGCCCTGTACCCTAGGAGCCTGGCGAGGCCGAGGCCCGGGCCAAGGTTCCGAGTCCGAACCCGAGACCCTAGGGGAGGTCCAGGAGCCTCTAGGCCAGAGGTGGCGGCCACCCACGGCACCTGCCCCACTCCAGGCCTGGGCTCCTGCTCCTGAGAGTCAGAGAGAAAAATAAATAAATTAACCAGTAATAAACAAACAAGTAACAGGTTCTGAAGGGGACTGAGCCGGCTAGTCCTGGGCTGGGCAGAAACGGGGCCAATCAGAGCGAGGGCTTGCTTGCTGGACTTTAGGCGACTGTGGGAGGCAGGGGCTGGGGGCGACTGAACCACCCCTCGGGCCACACGTGTCAGTGGCGGGAGCGTGGTTGGTGCGAACCAGCCTTTCCGTTGACTTCGAGATATTATTATTATTTTAAAAAGATGAATTGAAGAAAATTGCGTAAGCGAGACTTGAGATGTATTTTAGGTAAAAAATAAATAAATAAATAAAAGGTGGTGGAGTGGCGAACCTTTCCTAGGTGAACAGGAAAGTGTCCAGATCTCGGTGGACCCATCTGTTGCAGTTTTGCAAATAATTTAAAATACAGACGTCTGGAGGGCCGTGTGAGAAGTGCGGGATGGTGGTGGGCACTCAGGAGCGGGAGAAGTTGGGGAAACAGCAGGAGAGCGACGAGGGAGGGCTGCGTCCCCTTCCCCGGACTCGCTCCCGCGGGGCCCTCTTAAGTACAGGTGGAAAGTTGAATCCCACACTTGCGTTGTCCGCGAGTTGCTATTGCCGCGCGCCCCTAGGCGACCGTGCGTCCACGCCCCGAGTTAGGCAGAGGGCGGCCGAAGGGGCGTCGGGGCCCGGGGCTGGAGGCCAAGCAGGCGCGGGGCGGGGTCCTGGCCCCGCGTGCGGGTGGTGGCTGCTGCTGCGGCGGCGACGGCCGGGTTTTGTTTGTCGGATATTGTTATGTCTAACGGGTGCCTCGCTGGAGACGTGATTTGTCAACCGCCTTCGATTTCACTTTAGCCGAAGAGACGGAGGCTGCGCGCGATGCTGGCTTGCGAGTGGCGGGCGCCCGGTGCGTGCCGGGGCTGGGCGGTGCGTGCGGGTGGGAGCGGGCGGCTCGCGGGACGTGGGCCTGGGGCGAGCGGGGTGAGAGCGCGCGCGGCGCCGGCCTCCGGTTCCCCCTGCGCCTTCTGCCGCCAGCTGCCGCCGCCGTGCAGTTTAGCAGAAATCCGACAGGGGCCGCG